>NW_008358866.1:8427312-8450343 GCF_000622305.1 Nannospalax galili | reverse complement strand
CAAAAAAAAAAAAAGGCCAGCAGCAAGATGGCTCAGCAGATAGAGACCCCTACAAGCAGGCCTGACACCCTAAATTCAATTCCCAAGTCCCCATGGCCCCAGGGTAGAAACAACACCCAAGAGCAGTCAGTCCTCTACCTCTATACCATGCAAGTCATGGCATGTACATACCACTTGCACTCATCATACACACAGAATAAAATTAAATGGGTAAATAAATGCATGGTCTTTTTGAGACAGGGTCTCTCTGTAGCCCCAGCTGGCCTGAACTCACAGAGATCAGCCTGGCTCTGCCTCTTAAGTGCCTGGGACCAAAGGCGTACGCCACCATGCCCAGCTTATCTCATGTTTTCAAAGAAAAATAAAGGAAAACTAGCCAAACCCTTTGAAGTAGTATCAGATGCAACCTGACTGATAGAACTTTTTAAAAACCAAAATCTTTTGAGATTCTGGCCCTTGAGAGACAAAAGGGAGGGCACTAGGGGAGCTGTACAAGTCAGGACTGCAGTGGCCAGGAAGTCCAGCAGAGCCTAACTCCAGTGCAACCACATGCAGGATGCATACCAAGTTCCTGAGTGATAGAGCACAGGTTAAGTCCAATCCCTGACTGAACGCAGCTAGGCCAGGACTTCCTGCAGCTGGTTACTGAGAGTTGGTTATTTAATAATGAAGAAAATCAATGTATATTAGCATAAGTAATTAAAAAGTAATCTTTCCCCTTTTATGATCTCTGTATGTATGTATATATGTGAACTAGGTCGTTGGTTTACACAGAACAATGTAAAGAATCCTGCTAAAAGGAGAACAGGCAGGAATGTCTTAGTGACAAACACTGCCTTCTCTAAAATGTCCTATTAGAGAATTTATGACTAACATATTTTCTTGCAAATACTTTACCTCGAAATTGCAATAGACACTCTGACAGCTGATCGAAACCTGGTGAAACCCTTTGGGCGGTTGGTGATCACCTCGAGATCAGTGAAGGCAGGGTGCCCCCCCATGCGGGCGAGTAGCCCCAAAGTGGCGTCCTCACACTCTTGGAACCCCCCAAGCAGTAGCAGCAGGTATTTCTTCTGATAAATGAGAGCTTTTCGAAAACTTTCAGCTCTCAGATATTTACCATAAATTCTCTGTATTTAAAGACGGGAAGAACACAGAAACACAGTGAAACATCATTCAAATTCTTTTCTAGAGGAAAGTTTCTTAAATCAATCAAACAAACAAACAAATAGTAGAAGCCGGGCATCCTACCACTGTTTTCTACTCTATCAGTAACCCTTATGTTCTGCCTCTGCAGTCAGTGGACTGACTGTTAACCTTAGAGTCATGCTTTGTTTATTTCTGGCTTTAGCCCTTTTCATCATATTTATTGCAGATATTTTTGTCATCTTATTATCATTTAAGTTTTAAAAACTGTGTATGAACTTTTAAAACAAGGATGGTCACTTATGTATTTAGCTTCTTTTCCTCCTCCTCCTTTTTTTTTTTGCCCTTTTTGAGAAAAGGTCTCCCTGTAGCCCCAGCTGTCCTGGAACTCACTATGTAGACCAGGTTGGCCTTGAACTCACAGAGATCCACCTGCCTCTGCCTCCCAAGTGCTGGAATTAAAGGCGTGTGCCACCACACCTGGCTGTATCATAAATGTATGTTCATTTCAGAGTTTAAACATCCCAAGTATGTTCTTTCCTTTCATTTTGGACTCACGCTAATTGATTAGGGTAGCTTTATGACAACATTCATTCTCAGACACTAGTAGCAACTTGCCGGGACTTCCCATCCCGGGGCATGTTCTTCCACTGATAGCCATTATGCTTTCCTTAGGAGCTGGAAGATAACACTTCTATTTGCCTGCTGGGGAAGAAACTCTGGGCAGTAGGGCCATGTGCTGTGTGTGCTGACTGTTGAGACAGAGCGAAATCTGGCTCCAGTGCTGGGTTTCCCTTTCTACAAAGGTTTCCTTTCTACAAACCTCCTGTGACCAGCCCAAGACACTGCAATTGTGAGAGACTGAAGACAGATGCCCAGGGACACAGCCTGAGCAGCACCTACACCTTCTGTAGCCTGTTCCACTAAAGTCAGTGAGAGGGGCTTGGTGTAGACAGAAGATGTCCCCTACCTTCAAGGTGGCATGTTCAGTGTCAGGGCTCAGATTCTGAAGTAAAGAATCATTTCTCAGTTCAGCTTTCAGTTTGCACACTTCAGCTTCTGCCTTTTTCAAGGATTTCTGAAGAGCCAACTTTTCCCTGTTCCAGACTTCTTTTTCCGAAGCAATGATGACTTCGATGTTAGCACCACCGAAGGAAAACCTAGAAGACTGCAGAGACCACAGCCTTGCATCACTTTCAAGACTGAGTCTCTGAAGAATCTGAATTAAACACATTAAAGGTATCATAACAGACACAGTGCCCCGGCTTTTTAACTCCACAGGGTTAAGTTCACATACAATCACAACTGACATTAACCACTCAATTCTTTGTTGAGGAGATGGACTTTTTAAGTTTCTGGAAGCCTAGACACAGAAGTTTAGCAGAGCCTTCAACCAAAAAATTCAGGAGACTGAAAAGCCAGAGTCTGGATCTACATACTGAGTCTAGAATACAGATGTGGAGAAAGCCCAGTATCTCCATCACTGAGTGATCCTTATGCTAGCCACATGATGAGCTATCATTTGTTTGACTATGTAGTTGTTTGACCAGCTTTTTCTACCTTTAAATAGATGGGTGGATATAGAAACTAGCCTTCTATTTCACAGCTTAAAGAAAAAATTAAAATTCCTAGAGTAGCTTATTAGCCTGGAATATATAACCTAACATCTTTCATTCAGTCACAAACACAGTAAGTGATAACTGAAGAACCAGAATTCACATTTGAATATCTCTTTACATTTGCGTACTGTCAGTCAACCTGTCTTTGGAGATAGACCTTTGATTGTGACTTGGTTTTCTCAAGCACAAGGCTGGATGTGGATAAGTGATTCTGTACCCAGAGTACAGTCCAGAAACCTCCCCATAATATAGCTATTATTATTTGTGCTAGATAGCTTTAGCTGCCAACTTGACACCTGAGTTGGGGGAACCTCAACTGGGGAACTGCCTCCATTGAACTGGCCTGTGGCCAGTGCCATCCCTGGCAGATGGTCCTGTATTGTATTAAGAAAGCAGGATGAGCACAGGCCAGGGGAATAAGCCAGTAAGCAGTGCTCTTCCATGGCCTGTGCTTCAGCTCCTGCCTCCAGGTTCTTGCCCCGAGTTCCTACCTTGGGGTCCCTGATGAACTGTGACCTAGGAGATGTAAGTCAAATAAACCCTTTCCTCTCCAAGTTCCTATTGGTCAGTGTGTTTTGTCATAGCAATCAAAGGCAGACTAGAACATTATTATTGTCATATAATATTTTCTATAGATCCTACTAAGATTCAGAAACTTGGTACTTTAAAATAATATATAGATTTTTTTAATCTTTATTGTTTTTATTTTATGTGTATGTGTATATTGCCTGCATGTAGGTAAGTGAACCCATGTCGTGCAATGCTCGTGGAAGACAGAAGCAGCTGTCAGATCCCCTGGAACTGGAGTTCAGACAGTTGTTAGCTGCCATGTGGGTGCTGGGATTTGAACCCCAGTTTTCTGCAGGAACAGTCAGTGTTCTTAACTGCTGAGCCATCTCTCTAGCCCCCGAAACGTGGTACTTTTTACATTATAGTTAAAAGTAAAACTAGGTAGCAAAACCAAACTTTGTGTTACTTTTAAAAATAGACGTACATAATCTCTACCCGCTCCTGTCTGTCGATAACACCTCATCTGTTCTTCCAGCTTCATGACCATGTTCCTTAAATCATTCTTTTCTTCAGTTAGCTGACTGATATGCCCTGTCAGTTCAGCATTCTGTCTCAGCAGTCTTTCAGTCAATGAGCCACAGGAAGTACTTGGTGGCATTAAGCTATGCTGGAAAAACAAAATGGCCCAAAGTCACATAGAGAGTCATGTACATGAGTAACTCATGCAAAAGTGATCAGGTGCTGAGAGCAACAGACTTCAAGAACTGGAACGTGGTTAAACAGTAGTAGAAACGTGCCAAGCAGGAAGGCAGCTGTGGAAGGATTTAGTTGGCAGAAGGAAGATCATTCAAGTACAGAGGCTTATGCAAGAATGTGCTGCTTAAGGAGCCACTAGTTGCTTTTTAAGACTAAATTTTGCTGCACTTTATGATAACAGACCTAAACCAAGGAAACAGTCATGAAAGGCTTTAATGCACACCACTAACAAAATTTATCATCTTTGAAAGATTCCTTTGGTAGCAGTGTGCTGAAGAGAATAGCTCAGGGAAGACAGAACAACTGGAGTGCCTGGGTATTCCTGCTAGGAAGCTCTTAACAATTCAGGCAGAAAACATTGAGGAGTGCCTAGGGACAGAGAGGAAAGGGCACATGAAACAGGGACTTAGAAGACAGAGGACACAGGATTTAGGGACTGCTTAGATGCATATGTTAAGGATGAAGTAACATGGTCTATGCTGACTTTCAGCCTTCCAAAGTGTGTACTACCACAACCAGAAAGGGGTCTGAGAGAGAAAAGGGAAAGACAAGATGATGTGCAGTTTTGAATGTGTCTGTGAGGTTCCTAAGGGATCACTATGGGGACCATTTCCCTAAGAAAAGATATCGAGCATCTAACTGAAAATACAAGCCATCACAGCTATACTAGAACCACAGGCCACTAGACAATTGATTCCAGAAGGGCAAGTTCTTGTCAAATTTCTTCACTGTATCTCTAGACCTATATAGTACCTGGAACACGGTACATAGGTGCTCAATAAGTCTAGTGAGAGCTCACAGTGTAGAAGTGAGTGAGCTTTCTTAGTTGTAGGCAACACAGAAAACAGAAGATGACAGAAGGAAGAGGAACCCCAAAGCTGTCTGAGTAAAGAAGTGGATGAGATGAGAGCACTGACATAAAAGGCAAGGAAAAAGTGTTTTAAGACAGAGTACTTCCTCAAGAGGTCAAAAAAATCAAATGTATGAGAAAGTCAGAAAGGAGTGCAAAGAGTCACCATAATAGTTACTAACAGGGAAGACAAAACCAGTAGGATTCTAGGGGCAGTTCATGGAGTGGTAAGGACCGAGAAGCCATGCTGTTCTTTCAAGAAGCTTGTATCTAGTAAGAGGTCAATGTAATTATTTAGTAACAATAGTTAAAGTTAACCCCTCTCCCTAACTTTCACTTTCTCTTATTGGGGAACGAGAAACACTATATTTAAAATCCCAAACTAAATCAAATAGAAACTCTTACAAAATAGTCTGCCAGTTTCAAATAATCCACATTTTCCATTTAATCTTTGCTCTCTGCTTCACAAAGAGTTTTAAAAAGTCTTACCTCTTCTCTTGGCTGGCCAGTTAGTCTATGTAGTTGTAAAATAATTCCATCAATATTTTCTTGAACCCAAATAAAAGTTTCAACATCTGTTGTTTCAAACTGTAGTCTTTAAGAAGAAGACAAAAAGTCACAACACAACTTCTCCTTATGGAACTTATATACACTAGAGGCTAGGTGATGCTCTGCGTTACTAACACACACCAGAGGCTAGGGGATGCTCTGCGTTACTAACACACACCAGAGGCTAGGGGATGCTCTGTGTTACTAACACACATGCACTAGAGGCTAGGGGATGCTCTGTGTTACTAACACACACTAGAGACTAGGGGATGCTCTGTTTCACTTGTCGCTTTGTCCCCTAAGTATTCCCTTCTCTGGTTCAAGGTTTTAGTTGTTTTCAGATGTCTGAGTTCTGTTAAAGAATATCATCATCTATGGGGCTGGAGAGATGGCTCAGTGGTTAAGAACACTGGCTGTTCTTGCAGAAGACCCGGGTTCAAATCCCAGCACCCATATGGCAGCTAACAACTGTCCAAAACTCCAGTTCCAAGGGATCTGACGGCCTCTTCTGTCCTCTGAGGGCATTGCACGACATGGGTGCACTTACCTACATGCAGGCAATACACGCACACATGCAAAAAATAAAATAAAATAAAAAAAAAGAATATCATCTAATGTAAACATGATTATCTTTAAATTCCTTTTCCTTGGGCTGGGCTTAGTGGAACATGGCTTTAATCCAAACACACTGGGAGGTAGAGACAGGAGGATCTCTGTGAGTTCCAGGCCAGTCAGGGCTACATCATGAGACCCTGTCTCAAAAATAACAAAGGCCAAAACCAGTATTTTTTTTCTTCCTCACACTCGGCTAGTCTAAGAATGCCATTTTCCAAAGATGAGGGAGAAAGTCTAACCTGTTGCAGGCTTTCTGGGCTAGATGTTGCAGTTTTAAGGCTACACACTGAAGCTTTTTCCTGATTATTTCCAGTTCATGACTGTGGCCAGTTTCTCCTCCATTCATTTCAATCAACTTTGCGTAGCTTGAGTCTTCTGTCTCTCCTTCCATCTTCTGCTGAAGAACCCAGTTTCTAGTTCGATCATTAGTGAAGCTCCAGGTGGCTGGCTGGCAATTTTGGACAGAAAAATAAAACAGTGATTATAAATGATCAGAATTTTATTTTTATTATTTTTTTTGTCTTTTTGAGATGGGGTCTCCCTGTAGCCCCAGCTGTCCTAGAACTCACTATGTAGACCAGGCTGGCCTTGAACTCACAGAGATCCGCCTGCCTCTGCCTCCCGAGTGCTGGGATTAAAGGCGTGCGCCATCACGCCCGGCTAGAACTTTATATTTTTAAGAGAACGTGATATTTGTTCATATTGCAAATAAAGGTACAGAGATACCATTTTTAGGTGATCTGTATATAACTATTTAAATATTTCAATAATAAAATACTTGAAATTTAAAAACTTTTAAACTATTTTAAAATATTAAAATAACTCATAAATTAAAAAATACTATTTATTACTACTGTTTCTGTGTACATGTGTGCTATGGGATTCATGTAAAGGTCAGAAGACAACTTTGTGGCATTGGTTCTCTCTTTCCATTTTTCCACAGGTTCCAGAGCTGGAACTCAGGTCAATATGCGGTAAAGTACCTTTACTCACTGAGCTATCTATCTCATTGACCTTCATAAATATTTTATTAGTTGTTTTGTTTTGACAAGGTTTCCCTAGTCCCAGCTCTCTTAGACTGAATCATTATGTGGACCAGGCTGGTCTCACAGAGATCTCACAGTGATCTGCCTGCCTCTTCTTCCTGAGGGCTGGGATTAAAGGCATGTGCCATCATGCCTGGCTTTCATAAATATTAAAAAGGAACAAAAAATTTACCTCATTAAGATTCTGATACAGAATTCGTCTGCTTTCCCGCTTTTCCTCTCTTTCTAGTTCTTGTTTCTGGAATTCCTGCATGATTCCTTGCAGTCGCTTCCCTTCAAGGTCTAACTTGTACACCTGCTGCCTTTTCTCTTCCAGCTGGTGCTGCAGATCCTCTACTTTGGACTGGAGCTCATGCATTTTCCTCTGTCCCTGGGTGTTAGCCTCCTGCTCTGTCTGCAATGTCTTCCAATGAACCTGCCTGTCTTTTTCCATTTGCTGCCTTGTTTGCAGAGAATCCAGTTTATATTTTTCAGTCTCATTCAACAGTTCTACGATGCGGCTGTGCTTTTCCTCTAGCTGTTTCTGTAACTCTTTAAGCAAGTCTTCTGAAGGTAAGGACGGCCGAGGCTGCCCACTGTCATCACCACTCTGCAACTGGGCGTGCAACTCCCGCTCCTTATCTAGCGTGCTCCTCAGCTCCTGAATTCGAACTTTCTCAGATTCCAGAAGTACTTGAAGCTCTAAGTTTCGGCCTTGTTCTTCTGAGAGCTGGGCATCATATAGCATCTTTTGTGATTCCATTTTCTGCTGTGATTCATTTAGTAGTTGTTTCTGTTGTTCCAAAAGGAGATTTAACTGCATATTCCTCTGTTTCTGATCCTCAAGTGAAAATTTCAGGTCCTTGAAGTGAAAATAAAAGATTAACACACCATATTAAAAATACTTTGTGGGCTGGAAAGATGCCTTAGCCATTAAAGGCTCAAGCTCACAACCTAAAAACACTTTACAAGTGAATAACCATTACTTTAGTAACAACGTGACAGTATCTAGTAACAGAAGACAGAACAGTTACCCAGTAGATAGTGGTTAGAACATAATTATTTAGATAGCCAAATGGTTTTCATCAAGAATATGAACAAAATATATCAACACAAAACTTATCTGGCTAAATATAAGTCATTCAAATGACACCTTTAAAAATATATGTGTTAAGGCCGGGTGTGATGGTGCACTCCTTTAATCCCAGCACTTGGGAGGCAGAGGCAGGCGGATCTCTGTGAGTTCAAGGCCAGCATGGTCTACATAGTGAGTTCCAGGACAACACAGGTGTGATTGTATGGATGCAACCTACTTACCAACACACACATACATACACACACACACACACACACACACACACACACACATACACACACATGTGTTCATATGCTACTCAATATTATTAATGGGATACTTTTTCTAAATATCAAAGTATAAGAAAATACTTGTTTCTCAGTATCATACATTAGCAGTATCAAGAATGGTGAGCACAGGGAGGAAGTGATCTTCAATCAGGGAAAGAGAGATAACAGGATGACTGAGATGAAGGTGGAGGGGGCCTCTTTTGGGGCAGGAAAGGAACCAGAGACAGGGGTGCAGGGAGCACAAGGGCCACGAGGGAAAAGGATGAATGAGGACAAAATATGACACAGGAGTAGAATGCCATAACAAACATATTACTTTGTATGCTAACTTAAAAGATTAATTTTAAAAATGGGGCTTAAAAAATATAGAAACAATAACAAGAATTTCCCATATATTATAGCAATTCTTTCCTTTTGCAATGTGGATTCCTGGTAGGATGTGAGAGAATCTAACTCCACTGTCTTGGTTTTTAAAGAAAGATGGTGATGCCAAATGGCTATATAGGATCCCAGTTAAGAGACTGGATTTTTTCAAGACAACTTGAACTAAATTTTAAATTGTTTTTATAAAACTTAAAAAGGACTGTGGGACTTTTAAAAGCTGTACTGTGTTTTACATTCTATTAACATGAGACCTTGGGGATAAATAAGAAAGGAAAGATTACGTGTTTTTTTTTTTTTTTTTTTTTTTTTTTGAGACAGGGTCTTCCTGTAGCCACAGCTGGCCTGGAACTCACTATATAGACCAGGGTGGCCTTGAACTCACAGAGATCTGCCTGCGACCATTCCTAGTTAAGATTATGGTTTAATAATGATGTGTTTGTGAGTCAAGAAAACAAAGGTCAATTGTGCTGGCTAGCTTTTGTCAAGATTAGCTAGCGTCATTTGGGAAGAGGGAACTTTGACTGAGGAACAAAATCCTGTCAGATTGGCCTGTAGCCTGTCCTCTGTGAGGCACTTTCTTAGTTGTTTATTTATGGAACAAGGCCCATTTCCCTGTGGGTGGTATGTTCTCTGGGCAGGTAGTCCTGGGCTGTATAAGAAAGGTAGCTGAGCAAGCCAGAGGAAGAAAGCCATTAAGCAGTGCTCCTCCATTCCTTCATTCTCTATGCTTTAGTTCCTGCCTCCAGGTTTCTGCCTTGAGTTCCTGCCCTGACTTCTCTCAGTGATGGACTGTGACCTGAGAATTGTAAGATGAAGTAAATTCTTCCCCAAGTTCTTTTTGGACAGTGTTTTATCACAGCAACAGAAAAGCAAACTAAAACACACATTTTGGCAGAACATTTGGAACTTAGCAAATGCTGTAAGATGGAATTTATAGCTACAAGAACCAGCAAAACCTAACATTGGATGGAAAGAAACAATAAGGATCATTAAGTAAATATGGAGACTAAAAGAATAATACAGAGAAACAACAAAACAAAGAACTGGTTCATTTAAAAGGTAGCCATGACGGACTCTTACTTAAACGAACCAAAGAGAAAAAGACCCTAATTAACACATATAGAGAGAGAAGAAAAAGGGGAGTACTGTAGTAGATATGAAATTCAAGGAGCATTAAGAACACTTTGAAACTTAGGCTCTAAAAAAGTGGAAAATCTAAGGGAAATAGATAATTTCTACCACATATAACATGCCAATATTGAATGAACAGGATATAAACAGTTTAAAACAGATTTAAAATGAACAATGAGAATGAAGAATAATAAAGAGGTTCCTAACACAGAAAAGCACAGGACTGAACAAATTCACTGTTGAATTCTACCAGACATTTAAAAAATAATTTAACATCACCGGGCATGGTGGCGCACACCTTTAATCCCAGCACTTGGGAGGCAGAGGCAGGCGGATCTCTGTGAGTTCAAGGCCGGCGATCTGAAGCTGAGACAGGAAGATTCTGAATTCCAGACCCTGGATTATATAGTGAGACCCTGAAAAAAAAAAAAAAAAAAAAAAACCCTTAAGCTCTGAAGTCAGTTGAGGAAAGCACTGGGAAGATACCTCGATATACTGGCACAGGCAATGCCTTTCTGAATAGGGTGATACTAGCCAAGAAACAATGGCAAAGACTGACAGATAGGATGGCATCAAATTAAAAGCTTCTGCAAACAAAGGAAACAACAGTGAAGAAGCCCAAGAACGAGATGGAATCTTTGTCAACTATTCATCTGGTAAGGGATTAATACTAAAAATACATAAAAATATCAAAAAAAAAATCAAACACTATAAAAATCAAAGAATCCAGTCAACAACTGGGCAAATGAATCAAACAAACAGTTTCAAAAGAAATACTATGAGTAGCTAATAAATACATTTGAAAAATCAAATCAAATCTCACCTTAATCAGAACAGGTGTCATCAAGAAAACAAAGAGCAAATGCTGGCCATGATGCAAGGAAGAAGAAGCCCTTATACACTGTTTGTGAAATAGTATGGCCACTGTGAGGTTCCTGAAACTGATATCACAACTATCACATGTTCTTACTGTATCACTCATGGATATAACCCCCAAATAACCAACAACAGTATACAATAGAAATAACTGGCACACATATTTATTGTGACAATTTAAAAAGAGCCAAGTTGTGAAATCAGCCCAGGTGCCCACCATCAGTTGAATAAAGAAAATATGATATATGTACACAAAGAGTATATCCAACCACAAACAAGAATGAAATCATGTCACTTCAGGAATATGGATGGAACTAATGACCTATGTCAAGAGCAATAAACTGACTCTGAAAGAAACAAATACTGTATGTTTTCTTTCTCTTTGGAATTTGGATTAAAAAAAGAAGTCTTGGTAGTGGAAGGGGAACTACTGGGTGGGAACTAGAAGGAGGGAAAGAGAGGGTTATGTGAATATTATCCAAGTCTATTTTATGTGTGTTTGAAGTACCAAAATGAAACCTACTAAAACACTTTCTTGTTTATATAACTAATATATGAGTTGTATAATGTAACAATGTTTTTAAAAGTATGCGCCTGATATAAAGTGATAGGGATTCCTTTTCTGGGGATGGGGGTGGGGATTAAGACAGGATCTTCCTGTAACCCCAGTTAGATTGAGCCTGCCTCTGCCTCCCAAGTGCTGGGATTAAAGGTGTGTACTACCACACCCAGTGACGGTACTTAAAAAAAAAAAAAAGGGCTTATGAGTAGCCCTTTTAGGGTTTAGGGATAAAGTAGGTTTTAGGGATAAAGTACTCAAACTATGCAAATTAAAAAAAAAATTTATTTATTTTTATTTTGTGTTTGAGTGTTTTGCCTGCATGTGAGAACACCACGTGTGTGCAATGTCCACAGAGGTCAGAGAGGGCATTGGATTCCCCAGAACTAGAGTTACACACAATTGTTAGCTGCCATGTGGGTGCTGGGAACCAAACCTAGGTTCTTTGCAAGGGTAGCCAGTGCACTTAGCCACTGAGTCATCTCTCCAGTCCCCCAAAATATGCAAATTTGTAGTAAGAAATAAATTAGTACTTTAGAAGATGTCACTACATACAGGTTACAAATACAGAAATTAAAAGAAAATATGGCTGGGTATGGTGGCATATGCCTTTAGTCCCATTACTTGGGAGGCAGAGGCAGGCAGATCTGTGTGAAAATGAGGCCAGCCTGGTCTACCTAGCATGTTCTAGGCTCCAGGGAGACCCAGTCTCAAAAAGACAAGAAAAAGAAAATATGGCAAAAATGCTGCAAACACTTAAAATTTTTGTTTGCCATCTACTTGGTGACAACTGGATTGGTGGGACAGCCAGTGTGGTCACTGTTAAAATGGGCACTCTAGTAGCACAGCCTGCCTTGAGCAGAAAGCCAGGAAAGCTGAGGGTGCTGCCCTTGACAGAGCCCAGTGTTCATTTCCAGTTTTGCTTCTTTTAAGTAGAGCAGGAAGGGCTGCTGGTATCAAGAAATTACCCCTCTCCTCCTTTAGGAGAAAACAGAAACCCAAGCTATTCTTCACTAACCTGACACAACTGTCCCTTTTGTAAAAAATGTTTTCTCAAATTCACATCTTCAGTATTTGGTGCATTAGAGCAGTCTGTATGAATCCTCAAATGTAGGAAAAAAATTATCACAGCATTTACTTTTCCTCTTTCTACAGCTTAGAAAATTTTACAGTAGTATTCAACCCAGAGCAAATAAACTACATGTTTTAAGGGGTTAGACTGATATTTGAACTGAGAAATTCTCATGACTTTGGATCTTCCAAAGACGTAAGACAACAGTACCTCAAGTTCTTCTTTATCCCGTTCTTCACTGTGTTCCAACTTGGCTTTCTCTTTCTCCAAAGCCCACTGAAGCTCTCTTGACATCTTCTGCTCACTTGCTAATGCATCATTAAGTAAATGCACTTCATCTGTCTTATCTTTAACTTCCAACCTAAATGGAGACAAATCAACTTTAATAAAGTTATTTTGAAGAACTATATACTCATAAATAGGAAAACAGATGCCACTCAAATGCTGAGACATATTACGAACTAGTTACAGTACATAAAGTTGAGATTCTTAGCTTACTTCATTTCAAATGAACCACTGTTTCTAAAAGAACTTATTTACTATTGTAAACAATTACTTTATTGGAAGAAAAATAACATTAAAACAATTTGGGGAGCTGGAGAAATGGCTCAGTGGTTGAGAGCACTGCTGCTCTTGTAGAGGACCTGGGTTTGGTTCCTAACACTCACATGACAGCTAACAACCATAGGTGATTACAGTTCCAAGGGATCCAACACCCTCTTTTGGCCCCCACAGGCATTGCACAATACAGGTGCATTCACATACTTGCAGGCAAAAAGCACACATAAAATAAAAATATTTTTTAAGAAAATATTTTATTATTTTTATTATATATGTATGAGTGTATTGCTTGCATGTATGTACACTTGTGTCATGCAATGCCCTTGGAGGTCAGAAGGGGGTGTTAGATCTGCTGGAACTGGAGTTACAATAGTTGGTAGCTACCATGTGGGTTCTGGGAATTGAACCTAGGTCCTCTGGAAGAACAGCCAGTGCTCTTAATTGCTGAGCCATCTCTCCAGCCCCATAAAAATAAAATATTAAAAAAAATTTCCTTGTCTTTTACTGAATACAGAAATCATCATGTAAATGTGTGTGTATGAAATCAATGTCCAAGATAAAAGTGACTTTACTTGCAACATCTATTTGGCAAGCAGAATACCTTAGCATTCAGAGCAACAATATATCCCTTTTCTAAGCACTATCTATTCAAAACTTGGCCTGTTAGTGAACTAAACCACGAAATCATCAACATTACTTATAATTAGTTGGTGGTAAAATAGAGGTCAAAATTATATCTAATAAGTGTTGAAGAGAACAGAAGCCACAGTAGAAAACAGGCCAAAATGATCATGTTTGTATATGGAAAAATCTGTGGAGTTTTCTTGCTCTATTGCAGTTCTTCTTACAAATAACGTAGTTTGAAGTTTTGTGTAATACCTGTATAAATATACAGGCAAAAGTTGTTCAATCCCTCTACGAATACACAATGACTTGATAGTAAAGAACCTTGCATACCTGAATGCTTCTAACTCCTTTAGGTGCTTATGCTGGGCCTTGAGTGTTGTTTCTAGCTCCAGTTTTGTTTGTGCGAGTTCACTTTTTAGTTCAGCAACCACCATTTTTTCTGAACTCAACTGTTCCTGCAGCTCAGCTGCTCGGTCCTTCACACTGCTGAGCTCCACTTGCATCTCCAGCATCTGAGACTGCTTCTGTTGCATATTGTATTCCAAGACTTCTAAAAGGAACATGATTAATATCTAAACATGGTCTAGCAACTTATACTTCCTTTATTAATATTTCATTCATAAGAACTTATTTATAATTTAGGATATTACCACAAAGAAATTATGAAATGCTTCCCAGCCCCAAAGTTGATAATTTAAGTAAATAAATGGTTCTGTTTTCCACAGGGTGCTAGTGGAGACGAGTTCAGAATTACAAATAAAGAAGAATGACAAAAATGTTAACAATACATTAATGGGTGCAAGAAAAAATATGCAACTTGAAATGCTCATATATTGTTGAGAGCAATTTGTATATTTGTACATTTGGAATGTAAACAATTCACATTAAAACCCCCAATGATTTCTGATAGTCACACGTAATAAATGCAGGACTTACCCAGGTAACTATGATTATAATGATCAGCTTCTTTCTCTTTTTGTGACAATGTCTGTCTGTAACCCAGGCTGGTATGAAACTCATGGCAATCCTGCTTCAGCCTCTCAAATGCTGAGACTATAGGCATGAGTCACCACCTTAGCTCTCTCAGCTTTTCAATTACAAATGTGACCCTATGCTTCAAAGTCTGTAGGAGCATGGGTGTTTCTACCACTGACACAAAATTACCAAAGAGGAAGCCAGTTGTCCTCACTAGACACGAAGAAGACTTACTCTCTAATGATTTCCAGCTGTAGTTAAAAAAAAAAAAAAAGAAAACCCAAAACAAAACCCTTATTGAAAAGTGGGGAAAAGATCCACTAAGCCTATATCAAAAGCAAAAATTGAACCAGTCAATAATCATGTGCAAAAGGAATAAATGACTTCCTCAAAGTTAATTAAAACCACAATAAATGTACATAGCATACCCAGCAACAATGTGGCAACAATACCAGCTGCTGGCAAAGAGGAAAAGCACAGACCACTCACACTGCTAGTGAGCATCAAACTGATAGGACTGTTTCCAAAATAGTTTGGGCCAGACACGGGGGTACACACCTGTTACCCTACCCCTTGGGAAAGTGGAGACAGAAGTATTGGGAGCTAAGGACCATCTCTGGCTACATATCAAGGCCAGCATGGGCTACATGAGAATCTATCTCAAAAGAAAAGAAGTTTGGCATTATCTAATAAATTTGAAGATACACATCTTATGATCTGGAATTTCATTCCTAGGAAGCTAAGAAAACTTGTGTCCAAGCATATCAGAAACACTGTAGAACAAGGTCTCTAACAGCACTGACCCTACTGTTAAAAAGCAGAAATAACCCAAATTACTCAAGCACAGACTTAACATGTAAATTGTGGAACACCTCCACAAGTCAATTCTATACAGAAACAAAAGTGAACTTGAAGATACATGCAGTAACTTAAGAAGCAAGACACAAAATAAGCACAGATGGATAAAGTTCAAAACCAGGAAAGCATTAGCACCACACACAGTCTAGTAGTTTATACCCCGGTAGGAAAACTAAAGAAAAACATCAGATAGTGATAACCTAAGTTACACAGAGGAAGACGTGAGGGCAAGTTCCAGTTCTTGACAGGGGTAATGATCCCACATATTCATTTCATAATTTGTTATTCTCTGTATCTGAATTTTTGTATTTTACTTTTCTATATGGATGTCATAGATTACAGTTTTATAAACTAAGGACTAAAAAATAAGTAGCTACTTTTATTGTGTATTTCCCTTTCTTTTAGGTAAGATAACAAATAGCTTTAGAACAAAGAAAACACACGTAATGGGCTGAACCAGATCAAGGTAAGGTGTGTTAATTTTAAATTAGTTATACCTACTTAAAACCAATTTGACCATTGTTAGATCATCTTAATGTTATAATAATAAGGAAAATGTCTGTGTAATCCCAGTAGCCTGTCACACAGCATACCCTGGCTTGGCTTGTCACTTTCTTGCTCTCTTTTCAGGGTCACTTTCCTGCCATTAATCTGGGCGCGCAATGCTTCAATTTCAGATAACAAACTCCTTCGATCTGCTTTCTGGAGACATTCCATAGCTGCTTGATATTCAATACTCTGTAACAAAGGAAAATGAAAACCCTAGTGAAGAGAGGTATAAAGATAATAAAAACTCTAGGAAGTCTGAATAAGAATGAATGGAATGCACATGCTAATTTTTCACTTAAAACTGTGCAGTTTTTCTTGTCAAAAAAAAAGTGAGAGTCTGCTGCAGACAGATGCTCCTTCAGTCTTTTTATTGATTATAGATCAACTGTGTGTGGGCACATGAATGCCACATGTGGGTATGGAGGTCAGAAGACAATTTGTGGGAGTTGGTTCTCTTTTCTACCATGCGTGTTCCAAAGATCAATCTCAGGTTATCAGACTTGGTGGTGTATCCACTGAGCCATTGTGCTGGCCCAGGAACATTCTTTGTGTAACCACAATATAATTATCAAGAGGAAGTAACATTACTACTGTGACATCTAACATATACAACTTTTATTTAAATTTTTAATAAATGTTCTTTACAGAAAAATAAAAAGTGGTATTAAGTCTTCTGTGACCTTGAAATTTCTGAGAGTACAAGCTATTTTGTCCTATGTTCTTCAATCTTAAAAAAAAAAAAACCTTTTAACTTTGTATTAATTTAAGTTCTTGTGTACCCTTTAGCCCCCAAATGATAGTATTTTATATAACCACAGCACATTATTAAAACAAGGAAACTGACATGGGTAATAACACTGTTAACTACAGGCTTATTGGAGTTTCTTAGTTTTTGACATGTGTACTTTTTCTTGGTGTATAGCATTACCTAGTTTTATCACTTGCAAAGGTTCATGTACACACACCATAGTCAGTATACAGAACTATTTGATCAAACACTAAAGTCTCATTTTCTCCCTAACCTTTGCCCCTGGCAAGCACTTATCTGCTGCTCTCTATCATAATTTTATCATTTTGAGAGTTCATATAGCAGACAGCATACTGACGATATCAACAGTTTGTTCCTTTTAAACTACTGAGTTGTATTTCATTGTATGAAAGTACAGCTGGTCCATCCACTCACCTACTGGAGGATGAATGGGTTGCTTCCAATTGGGAGCAATTACAAATAAACTGCTATGAATATTCACATATAGGTTTTCAATAAGACTTAAGTTTTCATTTCTGTCTGATTTTATATCTTTGAGTGTGAATGCTACACTATATGGTAAACATATGTATGATATTCTAAGAAACTGCCAGGATACCTCCTGCACTACACTCTTAACAACAATATATGTGAGATGCAGTTTCTATGCATTTCCATCAGTATTTTGTCCCTCCCCCTCCATTTTAATAGATATATAAGAGCCTGACAATTTTCTTTAACCAAGAGTGAATTCTGGTTATGCATTTAATGGAAGACAACAAAAGTGGTATGTCAGAAGTTACCTGATGGTGTTCTTTTCCATTATGGTAATACTGACTCTGATTGCCTAAGTTAGGTCATGTCAGCAAGGTTTCTCTACCATAGAGTTACACTTTGCCCTTACAATTAAAAAGGATCTTTTGGAGCTTTATTTTGCAATTATATAAATATGTCTTAACTTTTTCATAGCTTCAGCATCTATCACTGATTATTTCTTGAGCAAATCCTGTTTAATAAAGGGTGCGTCTCTTAAGTCCATTGCTCCTTCTAGAACATTCACTAGGTGGCATTCTACCGTGATAATTTTTTTTTCAAATTTGCAAAAAGCTTTAATTGTATAGTACATGTAGCACAGTTTAGCACCTTTATTATACTTTCTCCATTTGGAAGTACAGTTGAGTGGTACCAAGTATATTCACATCCAGCCACGGATAACTATACTGATGTGCACAGCAGCACTAGTCACAATAGCTAAAAGGTGGAAACAGCCAAAATGTCCACCAAACAAGTGGTCCAGCTACACGGTGAAATAATATTCAGCCTTAAAAAAGGATGGAAAGTCTGAGCCATATTATCATATGACCAAACCTTCAGAACTTTATGACACATGAAATAAGCCAGGAATAGGCAAATTTCAGAGTCAGAAAGTAGGCAGTGATTGCCATGGGCTGGGGGGTGGGAAGTTAAGTGTGCAGCAGGCTCCGACTTTCAGTTTGTAATAATGAAAATAAACTTATCTTTTTATGTAAGTATGAGCTTTGAATTCTTTTTACACTGCTTCATACTCTGTCACTATCATTTAATTTGCTGTTTAAATTTTACAAATTTAGCCAGGGAGAAAGACTTCAGGCTGGCTTTTGTGACCTTTATATATATTCCCTTCAGTCTCTGAACAATTCTTTTTTTTTTAGTTCAGTTGTTTATTGACATACAGGTAGGCTCTATAGGAACAGGCCTGGAGATGGCTGCAGTAGTTGGGAAAATGGAAGGTGGCGGGTAGAGTGTTTGTCCATAGCAACAGCTGAGCGGGGTGCAGGAACAGAAGAGCACAGTGCACAAGGAGGAATGGGGGAGGCTAAGGCTCTTAGGGAAGCAGGTATGGGCCAGGACCAAAGGCTATCTACACTGGAACCTTGGCCCTGTGACTCGGGCCCCTAACCCTTGCTAGCTGCTGACTCCTGACTCCAGGCCAGGGCTGGGAGTCCTCTGGACAACACTTTCTACAGAAACAAAGTACACAGAGATGTTGCTGTCCTCTTGTGATAACCTCAGAAAGCCTCCAAGCCTGCATCATCCCTGGCTTGGACAGAGCCACACAATTGTCAGCTGAACTCTATGTCATGTTTCAGAGGCATTAACTTTCCTTGGTGCAGTGCCACACTACAGCCCAGAGTGAGCACTACAAGTGTTGCTGGACTAACGAACAATTCTTTACTTGCCAACAAAACCAAGAGATTACAGGTTCACCTTATACTCTTCATATTCCTGCCCAGCAGCCCCAGGTCTCCAAGGAATGACATATCCTTTGAATGGAACATGCATTTCAAAGCAGGACCTGGGCACATTAAATGCTATAAGCATATTTTTAACTATTGGTTTCCCTGTTGTTAGTCATGGTTCTTTTCAGGTTTTCCATTACTTTCTATTTCTTTTATATACTTGGGAATTGAACCCAGGGCCTTCTGCATGCTAGGCAAGCACTCTACCACTGAGCTACATTCCCAGCCCTTAAAACTGTATTTTCAGAGGCTGGGCGTCATGGCACCTTTAATCCCAGCAACTCGGGAGGCAGAAGTAAGCGGATCTCTGTGAGTTCAAGGCCAGCCTGGTCTACATAGTGAGTTCCAGGACAGCTAGGGCTACAGAGAGACTCTGTCTCAAAAAGACAACAAAACTAAACAACTATTTTCAGGTTGAGACAGGATCCTACTAAGAACTTGCAGTCCTCCTGCATCAAGCACCCAAGTAACATACCACAATGGCTGGTGTTCTTGAATGAATTTTCATAAATGTTTGTTTTTAAAGAAAATACATTCACTTCATTGTTTTAAAATGCAGTGACATAAAATTATTCATAATATTCTATTATTTTTAAATTGTATGTGTGGTGTATGCGTGCATGTGTGTGCACACACTTGCCCATGTTGTACATACAGAGGCCAGAGGTTGGTGCGGGGTGTCTTTATCACTCTGAGTATATTATTTTTTGAGATAAGGTCTCTCCTTGAACCCAGGGCTCATCATTTTGGCTAGATAGGCTGGTCAGTGAGCCCTTAGGGATCCACCTGCTTCCATTTCTCCTGGCACTGAAGTTACCAATGCCCATGGGAGCTATGATTCCAAACTCAGGTTCTCATGCTTGTGTGGGAAGCATTGACCCAGAGTCATCTCCTCAGCCCCCATTCTATCATTTTTATGTTAGCTGCATCTTTACTTTTGACCCTATCTTCATTCCTAACATTAAGAAATTATGCTGTAATCATTTTGCTTAAATGATGCTCCAAGTAAGTTTCAAAGAACTAATTTTAATGTTTTATCTTCTCTACTGGGCTGCTGAATATAGTAACTCTTATTTGACTATTCACCAAAATTGATCTGTAACCTCCAAATCCAATCCTTTTGTTACTTCACTGTTGTTCAGACATGTACAGCACACAAAGCTTTAACTACCTAGTGCATAGTTCCTGGTGCATGGTTCCTGATGAAATCAAGTGATCCTCTGCCTTCTCCTTTAGCTCTCATGTGGTATACAAATGTTCTTTTCTTTTTTTCCTTCTTTGTCTTTTTGAGACAGGGTTTCCATGTAGCCCCAGCAGGCCTGAAAGTCACTATGTAGACCAGGCTGGCCTTGAATTCACAGAGATCTACCTGCCTCTGCCTCCCAAGTGCTGGTATTAAAGGAGTGTGCCACCATACCTGGGTATAAATGTTCTTATAGTTCTTACAGTCTATTAGTGCCTTGCTTTTCACATTTCTGGGCCTTTTACTTGTGTCTATATTATTTAAAATGACCCCCAAATTAGGCAACATGGGACATTTCTATGTGCAGGTAGGCTGTGACATGTCATAGCTGAAAATATGTGAGATAAGCTTCTTTTAGGTGTGAGTTATACTGCTATAACTGCTATTGCCATGCTCCACACTAATGAAGCAATAATATGTAGAAAATGAGGTGGCTTTAAATAGGACTACTGTTATGGTTTGAATGTGAAACGTCTCTCACAAGCTCATGTCTGAACAGTTGGTTCCCAGATGGTGCAGACACTATTTTGGGAGGTTCACTATTTAGGAATTGGGAGACCTAGCTGGAGGAAGCTGGTCACTGGGGCATGCCTTTGAAGGCTATACTTGGTCCCTGGTCTCATCTTTATCTCTTCCTCCTGTTTGCAATTAAGTGGGTAGCCTTTGCCATGTGCTCCTGCTTCCACGATGCTGTGCCTCAGTGTGGGCCCAGCATCAATGGAGACAAGGACGATGGGTGAAAACCTCTGAAACTGGGGCTAAAATAGACCTTCCCAACTTATACTGTCAGGATCACGTTTTGTTGCAGTGATGCCAAGTCTGATGAGTATAACCACACAGAAAACAAGATCAAGCATTAATTAACTGATGAAAATATGTGATCAGATGCTTAAGGGAACTTAAGCCTGTATTTTCACCAGGAGCAAATGGCTCATGGTAATTTTATCCTTATTTTCTTCCAGGTTATTTTCTTCCTCATTTTCTAAGTTTGGTAATTAGTCCATTAATTTTCAGTTTTTCTTACTTTCAAATATAAGGTAAAACTTTTAAGGTAATATTTTATTCTCCTGTATATTGGTAGTGGTTCCTATTAAGTGGTAACCTTCATATTTAAATTAAGACTCTAAAATCAGTAACTCATTTTCCAATTACTATTTAACATTATTCTTTAAAATAATTTTATTGATACCTGCTCCTGTATTCTCTGTTGCAAACGGCTTAATAATCCAACTGCATCTCTAGTACCCAGAGCTGTCAGCTCAGTCTGAAATGCAGCTAGCAACACACTGTGTTCCTTTAAGAAAACATGTTGAAGGGCACGTAGAAGTTCACCCCGCCAGTCCAAAAGGCTCTCGTGAGATTGAGCACTGTCATAAACCTATCAGAGTGAAAAACGCAAAAGTTAATTTTCCAATAAGCACATTTAAAAAATATTCTAGCTAAGCCAGATGTGGTGGTACATATCCCAGCACTGGGAAAGACAAAAAACAAAACAATCTAGAAATGTTAGTTTGCTAGCTTTAACACACTCATTAACAGTTTCCAGAGCAAAGATACATCTCTTTTAAAAGTGGCTATAAAACTTTTACATTCGCTATTGAATTAATAGTTATACAATATTGAACTCAGTATAAGCCCTGTAAGACATAAAACTGAATGGGTTTTTAACGTTTAAAAAAGATCTCTATTTCATTTTAAAATATACTGTTCCTTATAGAGAGACTCATTGATTTTGCTCATAATACTGAGATGTTGGCACATGTATCTCTAATCTGTATCTGATTATTACTAGTCATAATTAGTTGCACTAGGATCCTTGGCACCTGTGTATGTCTATAAAGTCATTGGGTAGATTTCAATGGTAATGTTTATCATCTCTACTAATTAACATGATGTAAATTTTTTAAAGAGTTTTAAAAAAAATTTTAAATGTCTTTTTTATTATTTTTATTTATTTATTTTATGTGTATGAGTGTATTGCCTGTATGTATTGAGTGCACCCGTGTTGTGCAACGCCGTGGAGGTAGGGAGACGGCTTCAGATTACCCTGGAACTAGAGTTAAGGATGGTTTGTAGCTGCCATGTGGGTGTTGGGAATCTAACCAGGGTCCTCTGCAAGAGCAGTCAGTGCTCTTAAATGCTGAGCCATCTCTCCAGCCCTATGACATAAATTTTTATGCTTCCTCCTCAAATATAATTAATTTTTAAAAATTCATTGATTTTTTTTTATGTGTATATCACACAGAACATCCCAAATCATCTTACTCAACTGTATACCCACTTCCCATATGGCACCCTCCCACAACCTCCCTTCCCCAACTAGAGCCCTTATACTCTGATATCCCT
The DNA here is from genome assembly GCF_000622305.1 of Nannospalax galili. Lineage (NCBI taxonomy): Eukaryota > Metazoa > Chordata > Mammalia > Rodentia > Spalacidae > Nannospalax > Nannospalax galili. The sequence goes on along the minus strand of NW_008358866.1, from coordinate 8,427,700 downwards.
GCTACTGTCCACTGTGATGTCGTCACCTCCAGCTGTTCCCCACTACTTGTCTATCTGGTGAATCTAGTCACCTATCTAGAGGTCTTTGTTTTAGGAAGGTCAGCTGTTCTTCACATAGCAGCAATCCGTTGTCAATATTCCTTTAGATAAGATTGTGGTCTGCTGTTCATTTTCCCAGTATCTCCCAATATCTCCTATCTGGCATTGTTGCTTGTTATGTAGCCTTTAGCTATACATATGAACTCTAAAGAAATTATATTGGTCCCTTGAATCTTTGGGTGTTTTGGGTGTTTAAAGTCATACAGTTGGCCCAGGTAAACCAATTTATTTTTACTCTTAAGGCTGTTTAAGGATCTGTTCCTCAGAGGTCACATGGGCTTGGGAGGAG
>NW_008358866.1:8425811-8427183 GCF_000622305.1 Nannospalax galili | reverse complement strand
TGAGGATCTGTTCCTCAGAGGTCACATGGGCTTGGGAGGAGCCCCTGGCTCCTTTCGTTTACCAGTTCTGCCTATGTGAAGATAAGTCAAAGGTCCTGCTAGACCATGGCTGGCTTCGCTTGGAAGCATGGAGCAAATGTTTCCTCTGTGTTGACCCTCCTCTTTGTAGACTGGACACTGGTTCAAGTCCATCTCGTGGGGTCTCCTCGGCCTCCCTGATCAAGAGGACAGGTGACCCACCACAATTACAGGACATTTTGAGAGATGTTCATAGTCCCCTGGAACTCCCCCTCCCATCGACTTAGGAGGACAAGGAGCAAAAACTGTCCTTTATGTCCCTATTAGTATAGGCCTCAAAGAATGGCTGTTAAACAGCCAAGAAGGTTAGCTCTGCCAGTCTGGTACTTTAAGTTAATGTGTACCATGTAGAAAAATCATGGGCAAAGACCAATTGTTCTCAGATAAACCTCACATAGACATCTATTTCTTGATCTGCTATGTATAATTTGTCAGTAGGTTGTTGGAGTAATATGATTCCCTCTGGTTTTTGAAACTAGGCATTATTTATCTCTCGCATTGTCTAACCCCTCCATCATGGTTTCCCCAGTTAAGGTGCCCCCATTTCCCCCCTTTCTCCCTTACTAATACCCTTCTCCTATGGTCCTACCTCTCTTGAGCACCTTCCTTCCCTTTATCCCCTAGGTTCCCTGTATACCCTTCCCTCCCCGCTCCTTTAAACTAACCCAATTTTTATCCATATCTCCCTTATTAACGCCTGTTTCCTACTGTTCTTCTCTTTCAGGTTCTTTCTTTTCCTTTACCTCCCTGTTTCCTTTCCATTATCCTGGTTCCTGTAGTTATGTCTGGATACACACTGACTTATTAGAGTGATGCTGGCTTCATAGAAGGAATTTCGAAGTTCTCCCTCCATTTCTCTCTTTTTGAATAACTTAAGTAGTACTGGATATAGATCTTCTTTAAATGTCTGGTAGAATTCCGCTGTAAATCCATCAAATATTGGATGCAGATCTTCTTTAAATGTCTGATAGACTTCTGCTGTAAATCCGTCTGGTCCTGGGCTTTTTTTAGTTGGGAGGTTCTGTATTACTGTTTCAATTTCTTTTTTGTGTTATGGGCCCATTTAAGCTGTTAATCTCTTCTTGGTTTAGTTTTGGTGGTTCCCATGCCTTTAGATATCCATCCATTTCCTTTAGGTTTTCAAATTTAGTACCACACAGGTTTTTAAAATATTCCCTTATAATGTTCTGTATCCTTCTAGTGTCTGTTGTTATGCTTCCCCTTTCATCTCTGATTTTGTTGTTTTGGATTTGCTCTTTCTTTTGGTTAACTGGGCTAAGGGTCTGTCTGTCTT
>NW_008358866.1:8403336-8425590 GCF_000622305.1 Nannospalax galili | reverse complement strand
CCCTTTCCCCACATCTTCTCCAACATTTGGTATCATTTGTTCTCTTGATCTAAGCCGGTCTGACAAGGGTAAGATGAAATCTTAATTCATTCAGGAGAGTGTTGTTTAATCTCCATGTGTTCATGTGGTGACTAGGGCCTCTTCCAGTGTTGATTTTAAGCTTATTTCTTCTTTGAGAACTCTCTGTTCAGCTCCTTATCCCCTCTTTAAATTGGGTTGCTTCTTCTCTTGGTTCTCTGTTTTTTGAGTTCGTTATATATTCTGGATATTAAATCTCTGTCGGTTGTATTGCTAGTGAAGATTTTCTCCCATTCTGTGGGTTTTCTGTTAGCTTCCTTGGTTGCTTCTTTTGATGAACAGAAGCTTTTTAGTTTAATGAGGTCCCATTTGTTGATTCTTGACTTTGTTTCCTGAGCAGTTGATGTCCAGTTTAGAAAATCCTTTCCTACATCTCTATCTTGTAGGTTTTTGTCAATGTTTTCTTCTAACAGTTTCAGAGTTTCAGGCTGTACACTGAGGTCTTCGATCCATTTGGAACTGACTTTTGTGCAAGGTGAAATATAAGGGTTTAATTTCATTCTTCTACAGGTGGAGATCCAATTTTGCCAGCACCACTAGCTGAACATGCTGTCTTTTGTCCAGTGAATATTCTTGGCCCCTTTGTCAAATATCAGGTGGCTGAAATTGCATGTACTCATATTTGGGTCTTCAATTTTGTTCCATTGATCTATGGGTCTATTTTTGTGCCAGTACCATGTTGTTTTGATGACTATAGCTCTGTAATACAGCTTAAAATCTGGTATAGTAATCCCCCCTGTATTGCTCTTAGTGCTCAGAGTTGCTTTGGACTCACTATGTAGACCAGGCTGGCCTTGAACTCACAGTGATCTGCCTGCCTCTTCCTCCCGAGTGCTGGGACTAAAGGCATGCACCACCAGGCCTGGCACTGAGAGCATATATATTTTCAAGTGTGAAAATATACATAGTAATTCATGTGAAATACATATAAAAGATAATATTCTTTGGGTACCTCAGCTTTTCTTTGCACCTGCATTTTGGTAATTAAGTCCTTAAGAGATGAGATGGTACTAAGATAAGCTCTTCTCTCTTCAAGCCAAGATTCTGTAATGTGCTGAACAGAATGGTCATCTCCATCACCATAGGGAGACTCTGAGAGAGAGAGCACCTGCATGCCCTCATTATGGACAGCTCTCAGCAATCCCTGGAAAATAAAGCCAAAAGGCAAAATTATGACTTCAAAGACTGAAAACTATGATATACAAAATTAAAAACATTTTAAGCAAGTAGCTCCATCCATCTAGGCTGATTCAGAAAGGCCACTGTAGGCAGAAAACTGGATCCCAAATTCCCGGATGCCTGATTCCCCTAAGCCAATCCTAACAAACTATGACCCTTCATCACTCTCACTTGTAAGTTCCTTCCTGCTACGTGGCTAGTGTACTCTCTGGATTTAGTAATCAGTCACCAACTTGACCAAAAGAAATTTGGGAAGCAACATCTACATCTTAAGTATGCTTTCATAATTTTGGCAAACAAAAACATTGGGGATAAAACTATTAAAAAAATCTTCCTACATATAATATTTAATAGCTACAAAACTTAGATATAAAAATCAATTTTCTAGCTCTGCAATTCTTTCTTTAGAGAGGATTCTATTTCAAATTAACTACAATGTTCAACACCAGAATGATACTGGCTAAGTTGACTAAGGAATTGTTAACTTTTATTACCTTTATTTTCTTTGGAAATGAATCTGTTGAACTTTCACCTTCTTCATGACCTTCTGATGCTGTATCAAATCCTTGAGTTTGTGTAAGATATATTCCCTGGCCCCAGTCTGACCCAGAATCTAAAATAAAGAAAACAACCATTGGTAATTAACACATGTGCGCATCATGTGAATGTGTGTGCACACAAGTTCACACGCACACACACACACAAACAAAACACTTTAAAAAAGTACTATAAACATCCTGGAAATTCATGAAACTTACCACTGGAACCCATTTCTCTAGTTTGGTAAGCATTAGAATATGTTAATTCAGGAACGGAGGATGCCTAATTAGAGAAAACAACAAAAATACGATTATTTTTTGATTTAGTAAAAAGAGGATCCAATGAATTGTTCAGCTATTTTCTGTTATAGTTAAGGCGAAAAAAGGGACATTTATTTAATCTTTCATGCTTGTCAATATATAAATAACAAGTCTATAATTTTCTTCCTCGTGGACATTGCCACAATCAAGAAGGAACCATCGTGCATTAAGGAATCACATAGGCTTCAGATACACACAGGAACTTCATTGCCTAACTACACAATGAGAAGAGCTCAATTTGTAATAGTATTATGAAAAGTATATTTCTCATATTTCTTTTTGAAAACTCCTCCTTAAAGCAGAGAAAGTTGAAAGAACAATTATAGGATGCTGAAAAACATATTCTTGAAAACCAAATACCTCTTTAGATTTCAGACACTGTATCACAGCCTTCAAGGTACCACATTCCTCAGTCAATAACTGAATTGCAACATAATGTTCTCCCTTCAAAGTTTCAGTTTCTGAAATATGTCTGGATTCCATATCCAAAATTTCAGCAGCATGAAGTTCTTGCATTTGTTCCATTTTTTCAGTAAACTGACTGATGATGTCAGTGACCTCTTCTGGGGAACATGTGTGCTGCAAATCAATTTGAACTCCTGCATTTCTAAGGAGGATCTGTGGGGTCTGATTGCTGCAGCTGACCTTGACGGCGTCCTCTGTCTGGGATGCAGAGCTTTTACCCACTGTAATAGGAAGTGGCACTAACTGGGGAACCTTTCTGTCCTCTTGTTCTCCAGTTCTATCTTCTGTTTCTAAGAAGTGAGATAATTTTTCTTTGGTTTCTGTGAGTTGATCCTTAATTTCGCTTAACTCTTTCTGAAGAGATGTTATAGTTCTTTCTTTTACCTAAAACATAATGAACAGAACAGTAAAGAAATTAGTTAAGATTTCTGTCTATCAAGTGTAGAACTTAGGGTGGGAATGGGGAGAGTACAATTCACCCTTATATTTGCATCAGAACAGGAAAAGCACTTCAGTAATGCTCAGTTTGTATACATTTTTGTATGTATGTTTGATCAGAGCCCTACAGAAATGAAATAATTTTATCAGTCTCTAATCTGGTTCTCTTGAACATCTCCCTTTCTCCTCTATCACTAATACACAACAGATTAAAAGTATTCTCCTAATCAAGATTCCCAGTAAAACCAAGCAAGGAGATGCTGGTAAAAACAAACAAACAAACAAACAAACAAACAAACAAACAAACAAATGAACAACGAACTTCTGGACTAGCTACAGCCATGTAGTGAGTTTGGGATTTCTCCTTTTCTTCTCCATATCTCTTTTCTAAATATGCTTTCTTTAAGGCTTTGAGCTGCCCCTAGTATCTTGAATTTCTTTACTTTCTCTAAAGTGTCCTTCTCCCAGCCATGTGTCTGACCCTCACACCTTGTCCCCTCCCTCCATTCTCCTCCTCAAGGCAACTACCAAGTACTAGCTTGCCTGCTCTGAGGATTTTTCTTTAAAATTCTAATAAAATTGTAAAAGCTTAACAAACAAACAAAACCCCGCCACAACAATGGAATTTTTCTTTAAATCTAAAAAAGTCTTTTCCCCACTAGGGTTTAAGGTACAGATCTATATTTATTTGAACAAAAGAGAATACACACCAGCTGGAGAGATGGCTCAGTGGTTAAAAGCACTCACTGCTCTTGTAGAGGACCCAGGTTTGAATCCCAGCACCCACATGGTGGCTAATAGCCACCTATAACTCCAGTTCCAGGGGGTCCGACACTCTCTTTTAATCTCCATGGGCATTGAGTGATATGGGTACAATTAAACATACACGCAAGCAATACACTCATACACATAAAAATAATAAAAGATTTTTTAAAAAGGTTGGGGGGATACACTCTGAAAGTAAAGTAAAACAGGTAGAAATGAATGGATTAGGAGCTGTACCGCTCATCTTACCAAAAGCTCTTCCTGAAGGTTGTCTGCCTTTTCTTTATAACCGGCAAGTTCTTTGATGGTCACTGACTCAGCTCTAAGATGATCAATTCCAGCCAAAAATCCACTATCTCCACTGGTATGAATCAGCTCAGCAGTTGTCTGAATAAAACACACTATTTAATAAAACTTTAGCCATGTCCAAAGCACTTATACACTGCAGTGATGTTTCTCTGAGAATGGCTGCCTACACATCAAAGAGAACAGAATGGCCATGCTCCTTAAAAACAATAAGTAATGCTTTTAGAGCCTACATTTTCTATTAAGACAATTAAGAGTGATCTGAGGATGAGGGCAAATCATGCCACTGGAATATATCTTAAAATGTTTTATTGCCACTCAAATGTTTCATATTTATATAATGTTCCTAAAAATATCGGATGTGACTAAAATATTTTTTAGATGTTGATACATGGAAAGTAATATTACTACTTTTAATACTTAATACCCATAGTAATGTTTAGTTCCAAGTGCTAGTGGGAAAAATCATAGTAAGTGAAATGCTTATTCTTTACAATAGAAATTGGATGCATTACTGCTACTTTAGATTGTAAACTTATGAAGTGAGACACTGAATAAAAGGCTCAGTGGTTAAGAGCACTGACTGCTCTTGCAGAGGACCTGGGTTCAATTCCTAGCACCCACATGGTGGCTACGAACCATCCTTAACTCCAGTTCCAGGGGAATCCGAAGCCCTCTTCTGATCTCCGCTGCATTGCACCACATGGATGCACTCACATACATACCAACATACACATAAAAATAAAAATAATAAATAAAATATCTTTAAAAAGAAGACTCTATTTGATCTGTCATACACTAAGAAGAAAGGATGATTTCAGGTCTTTACATGAGTAGATATGTAGATGTCAAACACAAAAAACTTTTCCTAGGAACAATGAACGCTATCATCAGCATGTAATCAGCAAAAGCTAATGACGCCCCACACTGATTCAGAAGAATACTAATATGCTTTGAATTTTTTCATTTCTTAAAAGGGATAATGACAAAGCATATATATTAGAAGGAAATTAAGGGCGAAATCCCACACAAGTCCTGGAGGACAAGGGTTAAATTTAATGTTTTTAAGATTTCTTCTGACTGCTCTCATTAATGATCAGCTAATAGAATGAATATCAAATCTGAAGATCATAAAATGTAGTGTGCATCCATTACTGTAGTGACAATGACTGTACAGTGTCAAATTTGACCTGGGCCTCTATCTTTTGTTCTAGTGTAAGGGAACTAACTGTATCTAACACAATATGTAAATAAACTAAAAACGTAACATAAAAAAGTCAATAAACAGCTAAATCTCAGACAATCACAAGCAGCTATGCTTCAGCCAATTACAAATTACCAACTGATCAGATAATGAAAGCACAGCTGTAATCATTTTAGTTATTTCTGTACTTTATTTGGGAGTTTTGTCTATACATACTACTCTACCGCTGGGAGTGGTAGCACATGCCTTTAATTCCAGCACCCAGGAGGCAGAGGCAGACCTCTGTGAGATTGAGGCCAGCCTAGTCTACATAGTGAGTTCCAAGCCAACTGGGGTTCCAGGGAGACCCTGTCTCAAAAACAAACAAACAAACAAACAAACAAACGAATGTATATTTTTAAAAATCCCATTACATATAAGTTGTTTGCTATAAACAGAACACCAGAGTATTAGTGAATCAGCAATCAACCTAACAAAGGAAAAGAGTTTCCTAGAGTATTTAAGTGAAAAATGACACAAAACCAACCTTGAGCCCCTCAAAATCTCCTTGTGGGCTTCCTTTCCTGACCCTCCCTTCAGGCTGCTTCTTCGGGCCCTCCAGCAGCCTCTGCAGCTCTAACAGTTTCTTTTCTTTTTCCAAAGCATTTTTCTCTGCAATTTCTACTTGTTCTTTTTCTGACATTAAACTAGCATGCATGTCAGCCACTTGGCTTTCTAATTCTGATATTCTCACAGTTAAGGTGGAGACATCTGATTCCACATTGCTTCCTATTTGATTTAAATTCTGCATGTTTATCTTTTCCGGCTCTGTTGGAGCTGTTCGCTTTTCTTGACAGAGCTTCATGTATTCCTGAACTGCCTCAAGCTGGACTTGACTCACAAGTGCAGCAGCAACTTTTTCCTCGAGTATCTTCTGTAGGTTGTTGATCTTCTTGTGAAGCCTTTCTGTTTCAGACTGGCCTTGCTCCTGCATGTCTTTTATTTGTTTATAACACTGGGTAAGTTCCAAGTCCTTTGTATTAACAGAACTCTCCAGCTGCAGTAACTTTGCTTCTAAACTTCTAGAAACTCTGGTAGTTTCTTCAAGCGATTTGAGGGAAGTCAGATTTTCTAGGGGCTTAAGTGCATCCTCAGTAGGGATTTCTTGTAGTTTAAGTTTGTCTCTGCTGGGCTCATTGACGGCCACACAGGCACTTTTCTCAGGAACACTTTGGAGTTCTTCCCTACTTTCATGTTCTTTCTTCAAGCTGCATAATTCTTGTGTTAGCTGATTCATTTTAAAATTGGTTTCTTTGAGCATATTTTTTGTGAAGGCCATTTCCTCATTGGTTGTTTCTACTTGCTGTTCCAAAGCCAGCTTTTCAGCTACCACCTTATCCAGCTGATGTTTTAAACTGTCTGCTGCTTCTGGGAGGGTTCTGGCCTCCACTGATGTCTTCTGTTCGATATTTGCCAATTCTTGTTGAAGCTTCTCAATCACTTCATTGAGCTGCTCTGTTTCTTCTTCTCTGCTTCTCCTCACACGTTCCTGATCACTCATCAGACATTCTATTTGGGTTTCTAGATCCCTTATCAGTTCATTCTTTTCTTCAATGACCTATTAATAAAAAAGGGAAACATACAAAGTAAATATGTATTTATAACTTGGAAATTTTACTTTAAGAAAGGACCTTAGAGACAAGCATGCCCCACATCAATATACTTTTCATAGTCTGTGACTTTCCACATAGATCAACAAGAAACCTCCTCTGTCATCTTAAGGACCTTCTTTAGAACTTCATTCTGGAAGTTTGCTAAGTGTAAAGTGGTTTATATTTCTTGTAGTTGATTTTCTATTAGGAAAATAGTGAATATCAGTAATTCTCTTAAAAAGGGTTTGAAGTACTAAAATAATGTCTACAACAGATTGCTCTCAAAGGTAAAAACCCATTCAACTTACTAAATAAAAGAAATTTAAATATATTTAGTTAGAAATAAATATTTTTATTTAAATATATTTAGTTACTCACTGAACCATCTCACTGGTCTTAAGATTTCTTTTAAAAATTCAATGGGAAAGGGCAAGGGAGATGGCTCGGTGGGTAAAAGTGCTTGTTTTGCAAGCATTAGAACCTGTTTGAATCCCTAGCACCCACATAAAAAGCTGGGCATGGCTACATGAGCTTACAATCCTGGCACTGGGAGGGGTGGTAGTGATGGTGGTAGACACAGATGGGTTCTAAGAGCTCACTGCCTCGCTGAAACGGTGAGCTTCTGATTCAGTGAGAGATCCTGTCTTAAAGCAGGTGAAGAGTGACAGAAAATGGTAGCCGATGTCTTGCCGTGGCCTTTGTGTGTGCACACCATCTGCACACCACTCATGTGCATGTACCACATATACTCCAGCCCAACATAGAGAAAGACATCAGGAAAGTGAAAATTATCACCATTTTGCTGCTTAAAACTTAAGTTAGGGTCACTGAGATGGCTTAGTGGGTAAAGGCGCTTGCTGACAAGACTGAAAACCTGAATTTGATCCCTGAGACCCACATGGTTGAAGCAGAGAGCTGCTTGACAAGTTGTGCTCCGACCTCAAAATGCATGCCAGGGCCTCTTTCCCCAAATAAATAAATAATTAATTAATTAAAAAAAAACTAGCTCATGTTAATTTCTGATAAATACAAATTTTAAATGAGCATACCTTGTTATCTGTTGTAAGTTTAAGTTGCTGCTGGAGTTTTATAAGTTGCTCATTTAACTGGTTAATTTCTATCTCTTTTTCTTGTATTATCTGAGCAAATTTCCCAAACAGAACATGTTGATCCTGAGTAGAGACAGGATCAGATTCCTTTATGGCAAATCCCAGTTTCTCCATTTCATCCTAGAGACAAATATAACTGTCATAGTTGGATGTATCACTCACTATACGTCATTTTCAGAACATTCTTTTAGTCAAGTCTTATAAGAGATACTGTGCATAAAATAAAGTGCAAATAAAAGAGATATATTTCAATAATTCTTAAAATATTTTGTTAAAAGATTTTAAAATTTGATTTATGATTAATTCAAACATACAGGTTGAGTAGAAAGTAAGTTCCATGCAAATCCTACTAATGTTGCTCTGCTATCAAATACTTATTATTTTTATTTTGTGTACGAGTGTATTGCCTGCATGTATGAGTGTACCCATGTCATGCAATGCTGTGGAGGTCAGAAAGGGGCTTCGGATCCCCTTGGAACTGGAGTTAAGGATGGTTCGTAGCCACCATGTGGGTGCTGGGAATCGAACTCGGGTCTTCTGCAAGAGCAGTCAGTGCTCTTAACCGCTGAGCCATCTCTCCAGCCCCGCAAATACTTATTAATGCTACAAAAGATCAAAATTTAAAATTATTTATAGGCAACAGTTTTTCTAAGCTAATTACCTTAAATAATTGGTTTTCTTGTTCAAGTTCTTGCAGGCGGGTAGTGGATTCCTTTTTCTGTATTTCTAGTTGCATATGTAGTTGCTGAACTTCTTCGTTTTTATTTTCCAGTTCTTCTCTAAACTGTTCTAATTGTTCTTCTAAGTTTGTGATCTTTAAAACCAAAATTATTAAGAGAAAAAAAAACCACAACCTGTTTATACAAATATTTCTTGTTAAATACAAAAGGGCTGTGTTTTATAAAGCATGCATGTTTAAGACATGTAAATGGGAATAAAAGAAAATGGTATTCTAAGCCATGTAGATATGAATGTAGATATAGTCAAATTGCACTTTTTTAATACACAGATATACATTTGGCAGGGGGCGGGGGGGTGTTGAGATAGGTCTTCCTATAGCCCCAGGTGGCCTAGAACTCACTATGCAGACCAGGCTGGACTCAATCTCACAGAGATCCACCTGCCTCTGCCTCCTAAGTACTGGGATTAAAGGTGTGCATCACCAAGCCCAGCTCTATGCATATAATTTTAAACACAGATTTCACAGGTGAGAGAAAATATAGAATTTTTCTTTTTGATGCTGGTTTATTTCACTTAATATAATACTTTCCAGTTGCATACATTTTCCTGTGAATTTCATTTTTCTTTATGGCTGCATAAAATTCTACTGTGTATGTGTACTACAAACTCTTTACCTACTTTTCTGTTGATGGACATGTAGGTTGGCTGTGTCCTGGCTACTGTGCACAGTGCAGCTATGAACACTGATGTACAAGTATCTCTGGGGCAAGGTAACTTAAGAGTCCTTCATGTGTATACCTGAGAGTGGTAGACCCTGGTTGTATGCAAGTTCTATTTTCAGCTTTTGAGGAACCTCCAGACCTATACAAGTTTACATCCCCTGAGCAGTGAATAAAGGTTCCCTTTTCTCCACATCCTCACCATCATTTGCTGTCATTTCTTTTCTTTTTCTTTTCTTTTTGTTTTTTTATTTTATTTTATTTTTTTGTCTTTTTTGAGACAGGGTCTCCCTGTAGCCCCAGCTGTCCTGGAACTCACTATGTAGACCAGGCTGGCCTTGAACTCAGAAATCCGACTGCCTCTGCCTCCCGAGTGCTGGGATTAAAAGTGTGCACCATGATGCCCAGCTTTGTTTTTTGAGACAGGGGTTCTCTGTAGCCCCAGATGGCCAGGACTCGCCTGACTCTGCTTCCTGGTTGCTAGGATTAAAGATATGCCACCTCACCTGGCACCTGTCATTTGTTTTCTTAATGATGGCCATTGTGACTAGGGTGAGATAGAATTTCAAAGTGGTTTTAACATGCATTCCCTGATACCTAAGTATATTGAGCATTTTTTTTAAGTATTTGTTGGCCATTTGAGTTTATTTCCTTCCTTCCTTCTTTCCTTTCTTCCTTCCTTTCTTCCTCCCTCCCTCTCTCCCTCCCTCTTCTTTTCTTTCTTTTTTTTTTTTTTAAAGTAACTCTATGCAGTTCATTATCCCATGTATTGTCAGGACGGGTTTTTAGGGGGTAACTAATTTTTGCAATTATATCTTCTCAATATTGATTCCCTGTTTGATACGCAGTTGGTAAATTTTTCCCTACTCTGTAGCTGTCTCATTCTGCTGGCTGTTTCCTTTGCTGCACAGTGTCACCTTTGTTCCATGGAATTCCATTTGTCAATTTGTGGGATTATTTCCCCTACCACTGGAGCCCTGTCTAGAAAATCCTTGTTATGCCTATATACCTGCAGCAGGCAAACTGCATATTCTTCCCTGCTCAAAGCAGAGACCTTAAGGATGGACACAGGAGCTATGTCCTAAAGTAAGATATTTTCTAGTGAAGGAGAAGAGTCATAGGAGGAAGAGCCCATCTACTAAACCTTAATTTAGTTAAATTTAGATGCTATCAAAAGGCTCAAAAGAGTTACAGAATTCTATCAGTTATCTTAGCACAAAGTAACACTAGTTCAGTTTGACCTACAAATACCCAGTTAACCCCTGAAAATCTGGCTGCCTTAGGGTTTGCTTATAGATTAAGAGATATATAGGTGTGAATCACAGAAACAGAAAAGGTTAACAATACAATCACAGAAGAAAATTATGGAGTTTCTATAGGCAGGACAACAGAAATAGAAATAATTTCTATAGGATTATCAGTAATAATGACACAGCAACATTTTTTGATAGTTATACAGATGAGCCAAATGACAAATGTGAAGAGCTAATTATGTTATAAAGTCCTGATATTCATACAGTCTTGTTGGGAATGTAAATTAATGAAGACACTATGGAAATCAGTAAGGAGGTTTCTCAAAATACACAAACAGAACAGCTGTATGATTCTTATATACTATTCCTGAGTGTAAATAAGAGATACTTGCACACCTGTGTTTACTATGACACTATTCACAAAAGATAAGTTAAAGAATGAGTCTAGGGGCTGGGGAGATGGCTCAGTGGTCAAGAGCACTGGCTGCTCTTGCATAAGAATGGGGTTCAGTTCCTAGTACCCACATGGTGATTCATAACCATTCATAACTCCAGTTCCAGGGGATCTGACACCCTCTTCTGATATCCACAGGCATTGAATGACACGGGTGCACTCACATACATTCAGGCAATAAACTCATACACACAAAAATAAGATATTTTTTAAAAAGAATGAACCTAAGTGTCAACAGATGAACAAGAAAATTTGTCATATATACATAATAGAATTTTATTCAGTCATAAATAAGAGTGAAATTATGTCATTTGCAAGAAAATGGCAGGGATTGGATACTATCATAAAAGAAAAAGCCAGACACAGAAAGACAGCATCATGCTTTCTCTCATATATGGAACTCAGATTTTTAATTTATATATATGCACATACATATGACATGAAAATGAATGAGAGACTATTTGGGAAGCTAAGGGGATCTGTGGGGGTGGGTGAGAGCAGGCAATGGGAAGGGGATATGATCAAATCAAGTTACATCTGTGAAAATGTCATGATGAAACTCATTTTGTACAACAAATATATGCTAATAAAGTCTACTCCAAAACAGCAACAAGAAAACAAAAAATACAAATAAGCAAAAAAATACACCCTAGGTTTAAAGATAGTAAGTCATTAAGTAGCTTTGTAGCTACTTAATAAATTAATGAATTTCCAAATGTCTATTTAAATAATCAAAACTTCTTCATTAAAAGTAACCTAAGAGGTAGAAGCAGCATTGAGTGACCATTGGCTCATTTAGGGTCTTACAATATATATAGGGGTATAAGGCTGCTTATATGTGACACATCACATAATTAGAATTCCAGAACTGACAAGGCAAGGCTTTAAAGTCAGCCTAATAATTCTAATCAAAAATAGCATGCTAGTAATAATACTATACTAGTAATAATAGCTAAAATTGAGGCTGGGGCGATGGCTCAGGTAGTAAAGTGCTAGCCATGCAAGCATAAGGGCTTGAGTTTGATCCCCAGGACCCAAATAAAAAGCCGGGTATGGTAGGTAGCATGTGCTTGTAATCATAGCACTGGGGAGACAGAGAGGGGATGATCCCCAGGCTTACTGGCCAGCCAGCCCAATCTAATTGGTAAGTTCCAGGTCTCAGGGAAAGATCCCGTCTCAAAAAGAAAGACAGACAGCTCATGAGGAATGACACCTGAGGTTTACCTCTGGCTTCCACAACATGCATCCCTTCTCCCAAGTATATACACACTCACACGCCACTTCATGAGATCTGTTCTATGATTATTCTCATTTTAGAGATGAGGAAGGAGTCACAAAGAGGAGTGACCTATCCAGAGGGTAGCCAGCTACTATGCAGCAGTGAAGCCACCTTTGAATTTGAAGAGGTAACCTCTGGAGCCTTCCACTCTAAACTACCATTTATCCTGCTTCTAATAATTAATGTTGGAGACATACATTTAAATTTTTCCATAGCACTGGTATTAAATTCTGTAGGTATTTAAATACATTTAGTGGTTGTGTATATATAATTATCAGCTTATTGTTGAAAACTGTGATCATCTTTATCAGTTATATAATAGTATTTATACCCATTCTTATCTTCTACAACTATTCCTATCTCCTACAGCTACAGGGTGTTATAAAATAGGCATACACATAGTTATTTATGTTCACAATTGCTGTCTACCTTACATGATATTTGCATTTTTGAGGTATCATTTTATATGCAAATTTTGAGCTCTGTGATCGAAAGCCTTGCTACTTGGTGTGGTCTGGAGCAGCAGAATTAGCACCTGTGAAAAGCCTATGAGCCATGTAGAAGGTGATGCTGTATCCAAGGCCTGTGTTTCAACAAGTCCCTAAGTGGTTCATAGGGCATTAGAGCTTGTGAAGCACTGGTCTACAGCACTAACAACTGTATTTGAAGCAGCTAAACTCTAGACACCACACCAGAGCCACTTATCCCACAAATGACTCCATGGAAAAAGCATTCCTTCTATTTCTTCAACAAGGATCCATTTTCAGTCTCAGGTTGTCTTAACATTGAACTGATAACAACCACCAAGTCAAAATAACATTATAAAGGTCCAAATTTGTTTTAACGTTGCTTATTTTTCTTTTAATTGATATTTAAACTATTTGGACTGAATTAATTTATACTCATTTGTGTTTTTCTTACTGTATTATCTCTTTCAAATGAATACATGCTTACTAGATTTTGTGCAGTTTCATTCTGATTTTACAACTGGACACAGGTGCTCTGTATCTAAGAGTTCACTAAATAATGAATTATATAGTCTTTATATTTCTCATCAACATGCAAAATATCGATACCGCCTCACAAAGGTTCCAAAATCAGTGACACTTGGGAGAAATTCTTGCTCTTGCTAAGCATTAACCTCCCTTCCAATTCAGTTTGTACTCATCAAGATGAAGATCACAGAGCCTGTCCCCAGGGAGTGTTAAGGACAAATGACATAAGGCATTTAAAATACTCCTCAGCAATTCCTAGTGCTTGGCCTACAATGAAGTTAACTATTATTTGTTACTGTTGCCTATAAGCTCATTAGCTCTATAGACAGCCAAAATTTATTAAAGCATCTTTTTCTAAAAGAAACCTTCTATAACTAACTATATTTCCGTATTTTTTTCTTTTACAATCTTGAAACTCTTCGTTTTATTTTATTTTTTACTGCTTACTCATCTTCCATTTCAAAATAGTCTAATAAACTTTAAAATACGTTTTTGTCCAAACTTAGGCTCTGAGAGAGTAAAGGTATCTCAAACATGATACGTATGAGTATCTTACATTTACATTCTATCAGATACTTGAAAATATTTGCCTAGTAATCAAGTAGGAAGTTGAATTTATTCTTGTACTAATCGTGAATTTTCTTTTTTAAAACAGGACCTTGCTATGTTGTTCTGACTGACTTTAACTCCTGGCCTCAACTGACCTGCCTACCTCAGCCTCTTCAGCAATGGGATGTACCAGTACAACTAGCTGAATTTCATTTTTTTGAAGCAAGGGACCACAGAAAAATAGGAAATTTTATATACATTATTTTTACTTGTGATGTTGGGGCGTCACATGTAGGTGCTAGTACACGCTAAGCAAGTTCTCTAACAATGAGTTACATTCTTAGTTTCAGTTAATTTTATCTTATTACACTGAGAACATGCTTCACTTATAAAATAGTGCTACAATATCTCAGGAAAACAGTATAAATAAGAGCAACAATGAAAGCTGACAAAGATACACAGCAGAGCATCACTGACTCTGTGCCCAGAGCATGGGCAGCAGAAGGGAGAGGCAGCACCTTTCCTTGGCCTCACGATGCTACCAGGTCTCCCTCTCCACTCTCCTCCTCATTCAGCTAAGACGTTGGTGTTCTTTCATCTAAGTGTCTTCTTGCTTTCATCAGCTTATCTATCTGTTCAGTTTATTATCTTCAAGGTCAATTTAGGCAGTGAATGAATGGAAAAATCAGTCTAGACTACTGTCAGACTTTTGTTCATATTACATTTTGAAGGTAACTGATTTAAAAGAATTCAAACCACATTTTGCCCTTTAAATAAAAACTCCTTACCTCCTTTTCCTTTCTGTCTATAGCATCTCGCTCAGCTTGTAACTGAACTTCTAGAGACAACTCTGCTTTAGCTTCTATTGCTCCAAACTGCTTCCGGTCCTCTACCTATAAACATACAAGAACATTCTCAAAATTTTAGACATTATGGCCTTATTACCCATTATGGTATATTTATTTGTGTATTTAGCAGCAATATTATTTTCCAGTTAGAAAGAGAAACTCTACATTTGTAAGCAGTCAAAAATGTTTGTCTTAGCCAGGTGTGGTAGCATACGCCTTTGATCCCAGCTCTAGGGAGGCAGAGGCAGGTAGATCTTTGTGAGTTTGAGGCCAGCCTGATCTTCATAGCAAATCCAGGCCAGCTGGGGTTACAGGGTGGCCCTGTCTCAAAAAAAAAAAAGTTACTGTCTTGAATGCATTTCTATATAAATCAAACATGAACTTCAGACATTTAAAATTCATTTCTCATAACAAATGAAAGCCATTTACCATCTGCCCCTTGCAAGCTTCCCCGCTCTGCCCTTCTTTCATTCAGTTTGGTTTTCTGCAGAATAATGGGGACACATTGCACTACTTCTTATTTTGGGGTAAAAGCACCTAAAAGCTGGTATCCACTTTTCATGAGGCCATTACTGACAGTTAAAATGATAACCAACTCTTCTAGCTTAACTATTTTCCTCTATCAGCAGGAAAGTATGCAAATAACCTCTGAAAGTACAGTACACAAAAATAGTCAACAAAGACATTCAGATATACTGTGTAATAAAATCCACATGGACATACATTTTTAACTTAGAAGAACTAATGTTTGTGAACTAAGTGATCTTCATTTAAACCCAATAAGGCTAACTCAGGCTTCTCTCACCTTCTGAAAGGAGTCAGTACTGATGAGTAAGGCTTGCTCCAGCTCTCGTACTCTGAATTCCAACTTCTCAATTTCTTCATTCCTTTCTTGTACATCTCTCTGCAGCTGCTCTTTAGACAGCAAAAGCTCACTACACTTGTCTGTTTTTTCTTTCAGATGGTTTGTTAACTGTTCTACCTAAAATACAATGAGAAAAATATTTTTTTCAAATTTAGGAAGCTGGGCTGGAGAGACGACTCAGTGGTTAAGAATACTGGCTGCTCTTGTAGAGGACTTGGGTTCAATTCCTAGCACCCACATGGTAGCTAACAACTGTTTGTAACTCAAGTTCCAGAGGATCCAATGCCCTCTTCTGACCTCTCTAGGCATTGCATGACAGGGGTGCACTTACATACATGCATGCAATACACTCATATACAAAATAAATAAATATTTTAAAATCTAGGAAGCTCATAACTATAAACCATATTTATATTTTTATTTAACAAAGTTCTTTCTTGGAACTGAAAATGTATCTCAGTTATATTGTACTGCTTGCACAGTATATGCAACTCCCTGGCTTTGATCTCCAGCACCCCCTGAAAAAAGATATCTTAAAATATGTTAATTTCATTTTAAAATAAGGTTAGTGACAATTGTTTCTAACAAAAATGTTTTCCATACTGACGAAACTAGGCAGTAGCAAAAAGAAAAATAATATTGTTTTCATTGAACCCATTTATAAAAAGTTCTTTCTTTTATAGTATGACTTTATGGGGCTAAAGAGATGGCTCAGCAGTTAAGAGTACTGGCTACTCTTTCAGGGGACCTGGGTTCAGTTCCCAGACCCACATGGCAGTTAATACCCATTTATAACTCCAATTCTAAGGGAAGGAAGTCAATGCCTTCTTCTGGCCTCTGTGGGCACTGTACACAATGTGCACTTAACACACATGCAGGCAAAACACTCATATACATAAAATAAAAATAAATTTTAAAAAATTTAAAAGTACGACTTTATTGAGACAGAAAGAGCGGAAAACGCATTTTGAATAATGTCGAATTATCTGATGGCACACCATACTATGACTTAATGACCAAATAAAGATGACAAATTTGCAGCCTGATTACTGACTGACTCTTATGTGAAGGACAGTGACCTTTAAGTCTTTCATGTATTATATTTTGGTGGTTATTTGGTTGGCTACATTCTGCAGGTCAGAACAGAGATGAGGAGAGTCAGTAAAAAGAACTGTGCACCTCTGAGTTTCCTCGAATGCCACTAGTCTTGGCTTCTACTCTACCCCAAATAAATGATGAAGTGACCCAAGACATCCTTTAAGACTGATATGCAGGTCCCTTCTAGCATGTGCTGTGATGGAAGAATGTAGGAAGGACTAACATAGCTCATGAACATGCTCTGAGCAAGTAAGAAAAGTACTAAAAACTTGTGGTCCTAAGAAATAAAGGATTACTATGCTTCGAGTGAAATACTTTGAGGAAACCACCAAAATGAAAAACATTCCTTAGAACACTGAAAACCCACAAACTTAACTATTCAGGATGAGAGTAAGCAAGCTCCCGAGAAAGACTGACAATGACAGGTTGACAAAGAGAATAAAGTCAAGAGAGAAGGCAACAAACAGGAGCAAGAACATGGGACAGCAAAATATGGGGCAGGGGGGAGGTTCATATCTAGAGAACTGAAAAGTGGAATCAGATCTGGCAGGGTTGGGAGAACACACGAATGAGCAGCTTCCTGCAAAAATCAGTTATACACATCCTTGTTAGATGCTTCAAGTTTCACAAATGATACAGGCCAGTGTTTTCAATTTAAGATAATTATGTGGGAAAATCATCATCTAGGGCTCAGAAGTTAAATCAACTTTTGAGTTTTGACGTTTTTTGAAAGCTGAAAATACATTTGTTTGGCATAATGGCAATGACTACTGGCAATGACTACACACTCTGTGGGGATGGGGGATAGGGGACGGGGAATGGGGAATAGGGGATGGGAGTTGAGAGATGTGAACCTCTTCTACTATAGATGTAACATTTTAAATAGTGAGTTTAGAGCACTTTATATTTCTTTGGAATTCTTTTAAGAGAAATAAAATCTAGCAAACTGCATAGAAATTATAATTTTTTTTTTTTTTTGGTCTTTTTGAGACAGGGTCTCCCTGTAGCCCCAGCTGTCCTGGAACTCACGATGTAGACCAGGCTGGCCTTGAACTCACAGAGATCTGCCTGCCTCTGCCTCCCAAGTGCTGGGATTAAAGGCGTGTGGCACCATGCCCGACATAAATTATAATTTTTATTTTTAAATATTTTATCATTTTAATTTTATTTTACATGTATGAGTGTATTGCCTGCATGTATGTAAGTGCACCCATGTCATAAAATGCCCGAGTAAGTCAGAAGAGGGTATTGAAGCCTCTGGAACTGGAGTGATGGCTATGTGGGTACTGGGAACTGAGCCTGGGTCCTCTGCAAGAAGAGCCAGTGTTCTTAACTGCTGAGCCATCTCTCCATTATAATTTTATTAAGAAATTAAAATTATTTTCAGAAATACTACTATAATAGTTAAATTTAAATGTTCACTATGGTCATATAAACACTTGGGATGTAAATTATTACTGTCTCTATTTTAAATATTTTAGAAATGAACAGAGATTTAAGAGTTAGCAAGTTGGTCATTATCACATTCCTAGTAAACAGATGAGCAAACACTGGGTTTTTATTAGCATGATAAGCCATCTTTAGGAATTTACAGAGTGAACCTTTCCTCATTCATGCAGGATGCAGTCAGTACATATAGACATCTAGCTACATCTCTAAATGTGGAAAAGGCACACTGGGAATGAAAAAAATAGCAGGAGGCAGGTGAGAAGACTTAGTTGATGAAGTATTTTCCATGCCAAGCCTGGTACCCGAGTTCAATCCTGGAATCCAAGAAAAACTGGAAGGACAGAATTGACTCCACAGTTCTCCTCTGACTTCTATACGCCTCTTTGGTAGGTGTGTCCCAACATATATCACACATACACACACAGAAGTGGATGTGGAGGAGGAGGGGGTAGGAGGGGGAAGAGGGGTAGGAGGATCTGGCTGCAGAAGTAGCAGCAGCAGCAGCAGCAGCAGCAGCAAGACTAATTAGGATGTTAACACAACCATCCAACAAACATGACAGCTAGGATGTATGGCAATGAATGAAGGTAAAAAACAGATGAAGTACAAATGTGACTCATCAATGGGATGATAAGGCTGAGAAAGAGTGAGATCAAACAATACTAGGTCTTAGCAAATGAGAAAGGTGTAAAGTACAAAATTTGTTGAGATGCAGAGTATGTTTTACTCTTTATTTTCTGGTAAATTAACCAAGAATCAAGAGCTCTGTTATGGACATGCTAATCTTGAGACATTTAAGTGGACAGAGATTTGGCAGTTGAATATTTAAGAATGGAGTTCAACAAAGATGTCAGAGATGAAGGTATAGACACAGTCACCGATATATGACTGTTGGAAAGAAAATAAAAACATGGGAAAAAAAGGGGGCCCAAGATTATGCTGTAGAGCTCCACCACTTAATCTACGATGCAGAGGAGGAACAAAGGGAAAAGGAGAAAGGCCAGCTGGAGTAAGTGTACTGTAGAAGCTGGAAGGAAGGTGTTTCCAGAAGACTTTACTGAATGCTCTGAATATTGAATAGGGAAAGCCAAGTGGCAACAAGTGCCTTTTCCCACTGAGCCATATAAATCACTTTATTGGGAATAATAATAGAGAAATGAGCAGGAAAGTTCACTTAATTGGGTAGTCAACAGAGGGAAATGATTTCAAAATTTGAATTTTTTTTGCTGGGGGTTGAACTCAGGGCCTCAAACATGCTAGGTAATCACTCTTATCACTGAGATATATCCTTAGCTCCAAACAAATCTTAATATTTATCAGGCACTGCACATTTAAATACCATTTAATTTTCTAATTTTTACAATTACATAAAATATAAAGAATCCTCTTTTGAGTTTTCAGAGTATCTTATCTCACATTCAAGATACAAATCAGTAAAGGGAGGCAGTACCAGTACACTCTTACCTCTCTGGTTTGATGCTCACTGACAGGCTGGAATCGAGGAACAGCTTTAAGTTGCTGCTCCAGCTTCTGTATTTCCTGTTGAAATACATCTCTCTCATGTTCTCTATCGATGGCTTGTTCCTGAAAGTCAGTGATAATAATACTAAATCACTTAATAAACATATTTGTTGCCTCCGCCCCCTTTTCCCTTCTCTCTGACAGGGTCTCACTGTGTAACCCTAGCTAGCCTGGAACTCGCTATGCAGACCAGGCTGGCCTCAAACTCAGATATCCATCTGCCTCTCCCAGTGCTGGGATTAAAGGTGGATGCTACTATACCTAGCTTATTGGCCTTATTGTTCCTTTTATGTCCCCTAAGTTAGAGGTTATTTTGGTTTGAAGATAAAAGACAAATAACAATGAATAAGTCAAACCACAAAAGCGTAAATAGAAAACACTTATTTTTGGTATGGTACATAGCCTATTTGGGCTCTTTCAACAAAAAATTTAAGTATTTAAAAATATTTGCAGTACAATCTGTCTTATTCAAATAATATTAAATGAAGAATGAAAACAATAATTCTCCATGAAATGAACTCATCCTTTTGAAGAAAGGAATTCTATTGCTAATTTAGTGATTAAACAAAATAGGTAAGCAAATTTGGTTTTTTTGAGACAGGGTTTCCCTCTAGCCCCAACTGGCCTAAAAAAGAAATTCCACATGAAAACACAAAACTGATGATTTGGCGGGAGTGATGGCAGCTTGACAGGTGCTTCAATCTTGATGCCAAGTGTCACAGTGAGCTCTGCTTATCTTTTGATCAGGAGGCAGTCATGGAAAATTAACTCTTGGAATTCTCATTTGCTTTAGCTACCAGGTAAAGGAAAATCTAGAAAACACTTAACTCTGATAACTAATAAAGTTGACATTTTCCACTAAAAAATACACAAACAAACAAACAAATTGCTTGATGCTAGGGGATTGAACTCAGGGACTCCTGAATGCTAAGCAAGTACAGGCTCTTATCACTGAACTACTCCCTCAGTCCTACTCACCCTATCTACTCATCCATTCATCTACCCATCTACCCACCCACCCACCTGCCCATTCTCCTGCCCATCCATCCATCCATCCATCCATCCATCCATCCATCCATCCATCCATCTATCCACCCAAGACATGGTTTCAAAATGTAGCTCAGTCTGGCCTGGAACTTGCTACTATGTAGCCTATACTGAAAATACTTACATCTATAGCCAGGTGTGATGGTGCATGCCTTTAATCCCAGCACTCAGGAGGCAGAGGCAGGCAGATCTCTGTGAATTCCAGGCTAACCTGGTCTACATAGTGAGTTCCAGGCCAGCTGGGGCTACAGGGACACTCTGTATCAAAAAGGCAAAAAGAAAATACTTACATCTAAAAATTTTCTCATTTTTTCCAACTGCTTTTCCAGGGCTTGGTTTTGCTGTCTTAAATCTATCAGTTCAGCATTTTTTTCTTGCTCCAGCTCTATAAACCTACTGACTTGTTCTTCAACATCTATTTCTAGAGATTTCACTTGTTTTTGAAGCTCATCACGTACTTTTTCAGCTTGACATTGCACTTCTAGTTTTTCCTTCATTAGTTTTTCTGTCTCCTGTAGAAATTCTATTTATAAATGTGAACATATACTTGGTTAAATTATGATTAATGATGCTATGATAATGAAATCACTGATAACTATGTTTAAATTTTATCCCCACAAAATAAAGGCTGAGAATTACATTCTTTTATGCAAAATAAGCATTTTACTCCTATATAAGTAAGCAAAGTAGCAGTAATAAAATTATTCAAACTTAACAAAAATGACCATGTCCTATCATATAAAGATACTTTGTGAAAACAACAGTAAAAAAAGAACAAAGTTCACCTGAATTCAAACATAGAAAAAGCTTAGCATGTTTTTTAATCACAGGTAAAACTTAATCCATCCCAAAGCCACAAAGTCACCTTTAAACACATACACAATAAATCTTTAACCAAGAAAAGAGGAACAGAAAAACAAAGGTGACCATAATCAGAATTCCCTGGTAGTCTTACTCTGTTAGGTTCATATTCCTGACAACTTTTTCATGCTCACATGTTTGTATATCAAAGGAACATAAGCACACATGAGGGACAGTGGGGTGAGTGCTTAAGAGGAGAATATGAGTTGACTTCCTAGTTCTGTCACTTTTCTCCTGTGTGACATTTAATACGATGATGTTCAGTTTTCTTACATGAACAGGAACAAGTTGGGGATTAACTGAGTTAAAATATGTAAAGAACAGTGACTGGAGCATAGTAAGCACTGTGTAAGTATTAGCTACTATTAATATAATGATAAAGCATAGATAGCAAAAATAGAATATCTTACTGAAAGAAATGGAAAAGAATGTATCACTGGAATTTTTATACTATCTGATGTGTCAACACTGTACTCAGGTCTACAGAAAACAATGTTCCTTCTAAACCAATACCCATATTAGACATTAATATCAAAGTCAATCAACCAGGAAGCCTCTTGCTAAAATTTGTTGATACTTTTGCTACCATCATCTTATAAA
>NW_008358866.1:8393490-8402835 GCF_000622305.1 Nannospalax galili | reverse complement strand
TTAAAAAAAAAAAAAAAAAGTTTGTTTCTTAAAGAAAAAACCCTCAACATTTTCTTTGAAAACTCAAAATGGTTCTGAGCTCTGTGTAAAAACAGACGAGATAAGATGATAGTCACTAGGAATCTCAGTTGTTAATACCAAATAAAAATGTGCACACTTATTTTAAGTTGTGTTGTTGTTAAAGAGAAAAACTGAAACACAACAGAGAAACTACAAAATTAGACACATGTTAGTTGATTGAAAATCCAGGGAGTCACCCAAATTTTGTCATAAGTCTACCACCCCAAAACAGTCCATGCAACTGTGCACACACACCTGCTCCAGGTGCTGCATCAACTGCAGCATCTACTGGTCCTACAAGAATAGAAAACAAAACAAAGACACAACAAAAATATAATTATATGTCTTCTTCCTAAAATAAGACAATGCATGTATGCACACAGAAGAAAAGTCGAAGGCACTGCCACTCTCACCAAAAATTCTAGTATGTCCTGAATAGTTAATGTGTAATATACATAACCTTTACACATTAAAATCTCCAACCATAAACCTTTGCGAAACTAATTTGAGCACCTGAAAAAAGCTTTCTCATGTGAGAAAAATGTAGGCTATATTTCTAAATTGGCAAAATGAAACCAGAGAAACTACAAATCCACAAATCCTAACTAAGTGTTTAAAATAAAAAAGAGAACATGATAAACAGGATTCAAAGGTCTGTTGCTACCAGGACGGAAATTTACCACAAAGTTCTCATTTAAGAAAAAACTATGTTACTTAAAAACTTAAATTTTTTTTGAACTCCTCTTAACCTAGATGTCAGCTTGCAGCTAGCAGCAAACCCAAATCCCCTATAACCTGCTCTCTACTAGCAGCAGATCGGTGTTCATATTTAATCTAACAATACACTTTTACCGCGTCTTCCATTAAAAGAACTCAACCTACTCTATATAAATGGCTAACCAATAAAATATTTGCCTGTAAGATACAAGTTCTTATAATTTTTTAAGTTTGTATATAAAAATATATGAATAATGGCCATAAAAGAGGAAAATCAGTCACACCGAGCATTTACAGGACATAACTAAAGGAGGAACACATGTGACACAGAGTCTGAAAGTACATACGCTGTTCAACAGGGCCAGCCTTTGCTTTCATGGCCTCCTTCTGCCTCCACAGCAGTTCTCGCTCTTCTTGAATCTGTTGCTGCTCTGCTTCCAGTTCTTGTAACCTGTGACCGGCACAGAGCAACTCTTGCTCAAGACGATCTATTATTTCAGTTTTTTCCTGAATTTGCCTTTCAAAAAGAGTTTTTTCATCTGCATAGCCATCAATGATACCTTTAAGATAAAATGAAGAGGAAATGAAATTGCTACTCATTTAAATTTACCCTAAAGTTCTCTTTTGCTTCTTGAGACAGGGTCTCCCTAAGTCAGCCTTCAATTTGTGATCCGCTTGTCTTAGCCTCCTGACTGTTTTGATTACAAATGCGTGCAGCTGGGATAAGTCTATCATCAGGTTTAAAAAATTTTTGATTTATTTATTTTTATTTTATGTGTATAAGTGTTTTGCCTACATGTATGTAAGTGTACCTATGTTGCACAATGACTGCAGAGGCCAGAAGAGGGCATTGGATCCCCTAGAACTGGAGTTATGGATGGCTGTGTGGGGGCACAGGGAACTAAACACTGGTCTTCTGCAAGAGCAGCCAGCTCTCTAGCCTCACTATTAGTTTTCTGTTTTAATTTTTTTTAATTGAATTTTTATGATTTTCATATCCTATCCATACCTCTCCCACTGCTCCTCCAATTTAATTTACATATATATGTATATATAAACATGGCCTATAAAGTCTCTGATTTGTGTCCCCAAACGTCCTTTAGTATGGGTCCATCCACTAGGCCACTAAGAGTCCCATCCCTGTAAGGTGCTGTCTTTCCCCCTCCCAGCAGCCATCAACTGTGAAAAGTTCCTTAGGTTGGGCTGTGATTTCTAAATAACATTAGGTTTTAATTTAAGCAATAAAAGCTATTCTGATAGAAAAACTTTGAATCACTCCATTCTATAAAGTCTTGAGTGAATCTCCTCCTGACAGTAGCAACTCTGAACTTTACTGTGGTATACATGCTGAAGTATTTTTTCTTGTTTACACTGTGTATAAACATGAAATTTCTCTAAACTGTCTAGTACACTGCTATACTAAAGTATTACAACATCATGTGGAACTCACTTTATTAAACAGACAGAAATAGGCACCTGGAAAGCTTAAAATAAATCAGATGCTTGTGAACTGAATCACATTTTAAATATACCAGAGAAGGCTGATATTTTAAGTAATTCTTGAAGGCCAACACCACAATAGCCTGAGAGAGTAGAAAAGGCCTGGGGCTTAAAAGCTTTAGCCTTATGCAGACTCTATACAATTCAGTAACATCTGTAGCTTCAGTTTTCTCATCTTTAAAGAATTATCTTAGGCTTACTACTACCTGTTTAAAAATTACCACCATCTATTTAAAATTTTTTAATATTTTCTATAATTCTATAAATTCTTTTAATAATTAAGTGGTATGTATTCCTAAATTTTTTTAATTGCTTAGAAAAATTCTGAAGACAAACGCTAACCATTTTTCAATAGTCACTTTAAATTAGAGTAATGGTTTGTGAACATGGCTGTACATCAACATCTCTATTTTGAGACTGAAACTTCTCCTGTCTCAGTTGCTAGTGGCAAAGCACTTACCCTCAGCCTTACTGAGCTCCACAGCCAGCTGCTCTCTGGCCCTGGACTCCTCATGAAGGCGTTCTCGCAGTTCTTCTTGGCACTTAAGTGACTCTGTTGCCTCTTGTTTCTGTCTAAATGACTCACGCATCAACTCTGTCTGGGTAACTTTTGCATGTTCAAGCTAAATAAGGAGGAAAGAGTACATGAAGGAAGATAAGTGTTGGGAATTTTAGTGTCATGTTTCATGTAGCAAACAAATACATCTTAAAGACATCGTATTAAATTATAGTCAAATACTGCAATGCTTGTTAAATAGCAGGTAAGATAAGCCACAATTAATACATACATTTGCTGTATACTATTTCCTGTAAGAGATATAGCATAGTTTTATTAAGCAAAAGAATATGCTCCTTTAAGAAACAAAACACAGGGGTTGGGGATTTAGCTCAGTGGTAGAGTGCTTGCCTAGCAAGTGCAAGGCCCTGGGTTCGGTCCTTAGCTCTGTAAAAAAGAAAAGAAAAGAAACAAAGCACTGGGGGCTGGAGAGATGGCTCAGTGGTTAAGAGCACTGACTGCGCTCTTGAAGAGGGCCTGGGTTCGATTCCCAGCACCCACATGGCAGCTACAAACCATCCTTAACTCCAGTTCCAGGGGAATCTGATACCCTCTTCCGGCCTCCGCAGCACTGCAATGACACGGGTATACTTACATACATGCAGGCAATACACTCATACACATAAAATAAAAATAATAAAATATATTTAAAAAGAGAAACAAAGCACTATAAATCAATGGTTATATTCTATCATCTAAAGGGAAGTACAAAGCTAATGAAGTCCAAGCTCTTACTGCATATTTACTAAAGAATTTTACCTATTTGGTCTATGACCAATTTTTAAAGTTTGTTAACTTCTCCAGTATCTACTGTACTTTATAGTAGACTAATAATACATGATTAATAACTAACATCAAACACAAAAAAATTTTACTAATAACCTATGTGCTTATTGAACTAAAAGCTTTGTAACGCTATTCAATATAACCACAGTGAGACAAAAAATAAAATTTTACTAATAACCTATGTGCTTATTGAACTAAAAGCTTTGTAATGCTATTCAATAAAATTTTGTGAAAACTCTAGAGACTACAAATATTCTGTTTATTTGAAAAATCCTGGGACTACAGAAACATTAAAAATCTGGTGTTGGGGGCTGGAGAGAGATGGCTCAGTGGTTAAGAGCACTGGTTGCTCTTGCAGAGGACAGAGTTTGGTTCCTAGAATCCACATGGCAGCTCACAACTGTAACAGTTCCAGGGATCTGACCTTCATGGGCATTGCAGGCACTTACATGCATGCACGCAAAAACACTCATACACATAAAATAAAAATAAAGTAAAAAAAAAATTAAAAAGAAATCTGGCCTCAGAGCTGGAGAGCACTTGTTCTTGAAAAGGATCTGGATTCAGTTCCCAGTACCAAATCTGGTGGCTCAGAACTGCATGTAAATTCAGTTCCAGGGGATTCAATGCTCTCTTCTGGCTATTGTGGGCACCTGCACACACATGGTGCACATATGTATACTCAGTCACACACACATATACACATTTATTAAAATAAATAAATATATTTTAAAAAATCTGGCTTCCTTTAAATGCTATTGGCACATACTGACTACATTCCTTTAAGATGGCAGAACATATTTAAGTCAAAGCTTTCAACTAGGAGACAAATGGAGCACTGTTACTGAATCTGTTGTATGAAATTACAGAAAGGCACTGCCCTTGCTTCAGCTAGCTAGGCTTCTAAACACTATTTATTACTTGTTTATTTGTTTTACTGAAACAACTTCATGGGGGAAAATTAAGTTTAAATGTTTCTAGTACTTAGTCTAAAAATTTTTAAAAAGAACTAATTATATCTATTAACAATAAGATCACAGCAATTCTCAAAACTTTGTAAATTTATATGTGAAGTATTTTGTGCATCTGAAAAATATGACTACATGTATTTTAAATTTAAAATTTAAGCAAATACAGTGGTTTTTAAATTAGGCATGTGTAAGGTATTATAAAATTATGTTAATAATTAAGGATATTTTATTCTTAAGCTAGACTTCTGTGCTTCACACCTGAGTAGTATTTACCACAAAAAGTAGATTGTGGTGTGCTAAAACTTCTTATGGTCACTCAAATTTCCAAAATATGCAACAAGCAATTATTCTTGCTTTAATAGGATGCTTTAAGACCTGACTTATCATTTCTATGAGAATATATATGACAGATTCATAATAGGAAAATGTTACCACAAAAGTATAAAACTTCATGAACATTTTTCCTTTCAATTGGTAAAAGAGGATTTATCCTTTAAATGTAAAATATACATTAATTTTTATCATAAACATGACCATAAAGTATAAACTCATTTGTGTACAACTTTCTTGAATTTACAATCCATATTTCAAAATGTATCAATTACTTCTGCATATGCACATGTAATTTCCTCTTGTAAGTTATAGCATTGTTGCCTAATAAATACATGAAATCTAAACACTGAGAGCCATAAGCAAGTGAATTTCTTTCCATATTTTAAATTTATTATAGAAAACTCAATAAAGAACTTACAACAAAGTCTTGCTTTACATGAGTAAATTAATAATAAGCCTTTGTTTCTATCTTCCATTTCACAAGATCTAAACTAGCCTGATAGTACCTTTCAATATTTATCACAAAAATGTAAGAGAAAGCAAAATAAGAAAGTTAAAGCAATCAAACAAACACAGTAAGCCTACCAAATAAATCAAACTTGTGATAGCACATTGGGATCCACAAGCTACTAGAATAAAAGATGCTCTTTAAATTATCTAAATAATTTACAGTTAAATCTCTCCAATCTAGTTAGGGTATGATTTACTTCTACTATGTGCAACAACACGTATTACATGAAAATTCAGAGCTTTTACTTTTTTAGCAAACTTTAAATATTAAACTATGAATAAAACACTAGTAAATATTCTTCTACTATAAAAGTTGGTGGAGAGTAAATAAACATATTCTGAAAACCATCTGGCATGTTAAATATTAACTAGTATGTATAGTTATAGCCATGAAGGTCATAAAAAATGCTGAATAGCTTGTAGCAAATGTTCACAAGCTATCTAAGAGTCATATAAACCTAAAATACTGAAAATGCAGGCATCTTTATACTAAATCTTACTCTTGGCAATGTTTATAAAACATATTTCACATTAAGAGCCAAAAAGTAATTTCTCTATAGGATTAGTAGGCTTAGCAAAACAGAAAATAAGTTCCTTAGTGTGTAAAAAAATCAGAATCCAAGCTTTCTTTTTACTTGTCTAGAACTACAGCCAACAGACCATAAGATTATAAACACTTCCTAATTGGCTCAACGATTCATTCAGCTGCTTTAGACAGCATAATGCCTATTCTTTTCAATGTAGTTCTTCCATTTTTATTTTGGGGTAGCACTATAAACATACTGATGTAAGAATCTTAAGGACAAGCTTTTTAAATAGTATATTTCTCCAGTGCCAGCCAAACTATCTTACAATATATTCTGGAGTGAAAACAGCTAAGTTGGAGCTTTAGGAGCAAATTTAGCCCTTTAATACACCTAGAATATATAAGTAGTAACATATCCAAAATAACAAAACAAGGTCCTGTTCATTTAACCTTCATAAGGACATTTAAATTTTCATCTTATTACAATTTACTAAATTACTAAATTACTTTGTATACTTACTGAATAAGGAGGGGTGGGCAGTGAAACTTTAGAAATAACCTTTAATATGTGCCCATTTCTTTTGTGAATAAAATGAAAAATAGAAGTATTGATAATTACTGAGTTATTTTCATCCAAATGTTCACACACAGGATAAGGATATGGCAAAGGCACTCGAGATTCAACTTCATAAATGTCTTCGTCTTGCTCCTCCAACCAAGAGCCACTTAGCTGGACAGTTGCCAAATAGGTCCTGTAAGAATCCATTCTAGACAGAGTTGTGAAGCTTCTTCATTTGTTCCATCAGTTTACCACCACTACATCACAAGTTCCTTTCAGTTTACCAAGATAACCTATACTACTATAAAAATTTCTTTTTAGCATTTCCAAGTAAAATTAATTCATAGAATTGAACAAAAAAAGGGGGTGAGAGTCCAGGTAAAACACCCCTTCAAATATCAAAAATCCATCAATTTAAAAAAAATTATTAAACAAAAATAAAAGCAAGCAAACAAAAAACCAGTTTTAACTAGACCCCTTGACAAATGGAAGAATTAAAATCTAAATATCTAATTAGCTGAGCAATAGAACTGCTCTCAGTATCAAATGTGTCTATGGTAATAAGTAAGCCTTCCAAATAGAACTTGGCAGGCAAAGTCAGGTTGTAAATCTCCATGGTAGCACTCTTGAGAAATGCAGCTGAGTTTCCCTTGCTCTTCAAGCCTCACACTATTCAAAAGGAAAAGCTCTTGAACTGAGCTATTCAAATAACCTCCATGCTGAGCCAAAGGATCCTAGGCAGTGTCCCCTGAAGAAAAGGTCAGAACAGAGGGTGTGGTTTAATGTCTATACCTATAGGTACACTGACAGGTGAAACGTGAATTAATACGCCCACAGAAAAGCCTGCCTAACAGGATCTAAGTTCCACGTCAGAGCTTTAAAAAGAGTACTTACACAAGTTTATAGTGTTTCTGAGATAAGCTGGTATTTTTCCATCCCACTAAAAAGTTGCTTTAATTTAAGAATGTGAAATAAAGTATGCTTGTGCCCACATTACTTACTAATGAGCTATTCAAGTAAATCAGATAGTCATAATCATTTCCGGAAAACTGAATTAGAACCTCTGATTGGTATTTCTGTAAAAATAATACATTACGAAGTCACTAACATTATAAATATTTCAGTTGTAACCTATTTTCCCAGTGTATAGAGTGTGGGTTAAGGAAAAAATTCTTTTAAAGCTGAATTATATATAATACTCGGGAATTATAGCACCCACAAGAGCCTGTGAACTCCAACTGAGATGTTTAAGCCCATCCAGGTTGTGTATAACAGCTAGTTTCTGGCAGTATCAGAAATCGAAGCAACAGTGAGGCAGCCACTCAGACCTTTAAAAAGATAACTTACTTTTTAATATTCTTGATAATTAAATTATCAATAATGAAGTTTCTTTAAATAAAAGAAAAGGCATTAATTTTGGTGCCTTTGTTTTCTATTTCTTAAATATCCTAAACCAAAGCTCTAAATTGAAAAATCCACACTAAAGCACGCAGGTGATACCAACAAAAATTCCTTTTCTAGCCACTCTTATCACGAAGTCTGAGCTAGTATTCAAACCCTTCCCAGGAGACTAATAAACCAGGGTAGAAAAAAGGGAGATTTTTAAGGGAAAGCCCAGAAACCTAAGGAAGATGGTTTATGACTGGGGAGGAGCAGCTGGCTACTTTGACACTTCTGGAAATTCTTGTTTATTACAGTTGCTTATATTCAAGTTAGTCTGTGAAGAATTTTGTTTGTTTTTGAGGCAGGGTCTCCCTTATAACCCCAGCTACCTTGGAACTTGCTATGTAGACCAGGCTGACTTCAATCTCACAGAGATTCACCTGCCTCTGCCTCAGATGTGTGCCAACATGCCCAGCTGTGAAGATGTCTTAACATTTATAAAAGATGGGAAGATCACTTCCTTTCTGCTGAGGCTAAATTTTATTTTGTTATTTTATTTTTCCATTTTTGTGTATGTGAGAGCCTGTGCATGTGCATGGGCTTACATGGGTATGCATACACGTGTCAAGTCAAGACTCACCCTAGATTGCTCTTCTACCCAATTCATTGTGGCAGGTTCTCTCAATCAAACCCAGAGCCTGCAGACATGGCTAGTCTCACTACCCAGCCTGCTCTGGGGATCCTCTGCCTTCTGAGGCTGGACTTAGAGTGTCCTGGTTTGTTTCTTCATTGCTGTGACAAAATACTCTGACCAATACCAACTTGGGGAGGAAAGAGTTTATTTGTCTTACATCTCCTAAGGAGCCCAAGGTAGGAACTCAGGGCAGGAACTGGACCACAGGCCATATAGGAACATTGCTTACTGGCTTGCTCCCCTGGCCCCTATTCAGCCTGCTTTCTTATGCAACACAGGCCCACCTGCCCAGGGGTGGCACCACCCACAGTGGGCTGGGCCATCCCACATCACTCATCAAGAAGATGCCCCTCAGACATGGCCACAGGCCAGTCCAATAGAGGTAATTCCCCGATTGAGGCTCCCTCAACCCAGGTGTGTCAAGTTGACACTAAAGCTATGCAGCACAATTGACCCCTGTCAACTTGACACACAAACATCACTATTAAACCATAACTTTCCAATTTCTGTCCCCAAGATATGATGCTAATATCATAACCTAAGACAGTACAACTTAAAAAACCCTACAGTCCTTAAAAAAATCCAAACACTTTAAAGTCCATAGTCTCTTTTAAAAAGTCTCAACTGTGGGTGGGCTTCTGTAAAATCCAAAACAAGTACTGTCTTATTTCAAAGGGAAGAATCAGGCACACCTAAGCAAAACCAAAGTCCAGCAAAGTAGCTCAAGGCTGGACATCTGGGATTCACTCA
>NW_008358866.1:8392821-8393442 GCF_000622305.1 Nannospalax galili | reverse complement strand
CTCACAATCTTCTGGGCTCCAAAGGGTTCTGGCAGCTCCACTGCTCTGACTGCCACCTACAGCACATTCAGCTCATCTCGCAGACCGAGGCCAGCTCCATTCCATCAGGATGCAAAGCCTCAGATTCTCTCCATGACCTCTTCAGTCCTGGGGTCTTCACTGCAACTGAAGCTGCACTTTCACCTATGGCCTTTCCTGGTCTCTCAGAGTACCAAGCCTCAGCTGCTCTCTGTGACCCCTTCATGCTCTCGACACCAGAA
The DNA here is from genome assembly GCF_000622305.1 of Nannospalax galili. NCBI lineage: Eukaryota > Metazoa > Chordata > Mammalia > Rodentia > Spalacidae > Nannospalax > Nannospalax galili. Next base: position 8,393,182 of record NW_008358866.1, on the reverse strand, counting down.
CCATGCAGGAGACTCTTACATATTACTAAGTCCTGCTTTCAGATTGAGATAGAGGCATGGGTCCCCTCTGTGTGCTGTCCCTGAGGAAATACCTCCCAGAAGACTCCACCACAGTGACACTGGTCTCTTGTTACTTACAGCTGATTTTTCAGCCCCAACTAACCAGCATCAATTGTCCCAGGAAAGCAAAGGTTTTACTTCAGATTCTGGTCTCTTCTTAATCACAGCTGATTCTTCAACCCCACCTGACCAGAACCCACAGATTCTCAATTCAAAATATCATACAAACAGCCCTGATAGTCTCCGCTTCCCTTTGAAGCTTCACAAGCCAGGCCTCCATCATCCACAACTCTTTCAACAT
>NW_008358866.1:8390686-8392633 GCF_000622305.1 Nannospalax galili | reverse complement strand
AGGAAAGGGTTTATTTGTCTTACATCTCCCAGGTTGCAGTTCATTAGGGAGCCCAAGGTAGGAACTCAGGGCAGGAACCTGGAGGCAGGAGCTGGACCACAGGCCATGGAGGAACACTGCTTACTGGCTTGCTCCCCTGGCCCCTATTCAGCCTGCTTTCTTATGCAGCACAGGCCCACCTGCCCAGGGGTGGCACCACCCACAGTGAGCTGGGCCCTCCCACATCACTCATCAAGAAGATGCCCCTCAGACATGGCCACAGGCCAGCCCAATAGAGGCAATTCCCAATCGAGGCTCCCTCAACCCAGGTGTGTCACGCTGACACTAAAGCTATCCAGCACATAGAGGCAGACCACCATGCCTACCCTGTACACACATGGGTACTGGTGATCTAAACTTTGGTCCTCATATTTGAGTGGCAAGCACTTTAACCACTGAGCCAGTTTCCCCAGCCCTATTCATTTATTTTTAAATTTTCAAAAAAGTTTAAAATACTGTCTGGTCTACATAGTGACTCACAGGACAGCCAGGGCAACATTGTGAGACCCTGTCTCAAAACAATATCAACAAGAATCCAAAAGCAGTAAGAAAATTTTGTGCGTACATGCCATGTGCAGAGACCAGAAGAGGACTCTTCGTCACGGGAGTATCGAATCCTAGCATACTGTTTTTCCTCTTTGCTCTGATTCCAGTTTGCTCAAAAGTGAGAACTAGCAATCTGATGAGTATCCTATAATGAAATCATTCTGTGGAGACAAATTACTCACTCATTAATTTCTTACAAGGGACTCTTGAGGGAATTTCTTGGTAAGCAATCTCCTATAGTTCTAATTAATACTACCAGATTGTGGGAAACTTTTAATTGCTGAAGACTATTTCCACAGAACAAGACATCTGTATTTCTACTTGATCCGAAAGTCAAGAATCTATGAAGCCATACATTCAAAGATAACTTCTCTGCAGGTGGCAGTAGCTACTGCTTCACGGAGATTGTCTCTAAGCATTTTCATCACATTATAATGAGGGTGACCTGTCCCAACAAATAGGAGACTACAAATATGTGAAACATAAGCCTGATTTTATGGTGGCCTGGGTGAGCACATAAGAAGTAAAAACCACTTTCAAATCAAATACATAAAGTAAGCAGTTCTCTAACCTATTTCATGAAAACAAGTTATAAGGCAGATAGATACTTGTCCAGTTCCCTGAAACTTTTAGTTAAATGCTTAACAGTTTTTTAAAATTATTAAAACAGGATGTACTATGTGCCCTGAGGCAATGCCAAACCTTAAAATTAAGAACAAAGTTTAATCATTTATTGTCTACTAAAATTACACAATATATAAGACCATTAAGAAAAGGAAAGAGGGAAGGAGGGAGGGTGAGTGGGACCTTGAATATTCAGCATTTATTTATACTTTGGGGCTTTTTCAATGAACATTACCACCCCACCATCACCTGCAGTAGTTCTCTCTAAACTTAATGGAGGCAAGGTCTCTCTGAAACAAAGGCCACACTTTCTACATGTGTTCTGGATCCCATCACTACCTAGCTACAAAGAGCTGGCTACAAAGCTGATCCTGTCTTGCATTCTACTTTCACACTGTTAATCTAAGTGACTTCAACCTGAAAAAGGCCCACTCTGTCTTCTCAAGCTAGTGCTTTTCTATTTTCTTCAAAGCTAGATGTCATGAGATATCATCTCTATTTCTTCAATTGTTTAAATCTGAACTTATAATTCTTTATCATCATGAAACTGCTCTCACCAGAGACATTGATAATAAAAACCAGACTGAAACAGCCAATGGACTCTAAATTCTTAGCAAGCCCTAGTTTCTTGCTGGTCTCAGGCACTTTGGGAAACTCTTCATTGGGCTTTTACAAAATTTTTCCTACAGATTCTCTTTTTTTTTTTTTTTGTCTTTTTGAAGAAGGGTCTCTCTGGAG
>NW_008358866.1:8359469-8390620 GCF_000622305.1 Nannospalax galili | reverse complement strand
CCTGCCTCTGTCTCCCAAGTGCTGGGACTACAGGCGTGCGCCACCACGCGCAGCTCAGATTCTCTTCTTACTTGATTTTCAATATCCCTTTGTAGATTTATCTGTGTTTATTCTCTTATGTATCAGTATTCTACCAAGACACACACACACACACACACACACACACACACACCCATCATTTTGTAGCCTCTCAATGAAGTTTGTGATAAATTAATTTAATTTAAATCCCTTTAATTTCTGACATTTTGCTTGAATAGTCTGTTCTGTAAGACTGAAGCAGGGAGGGGAGACAAAACCACAGCTTCCAATATCTGAAAATGATAACATTTCTAATCTCCTCTCCAAACTTTAGACCCTAGTGAATATATCTGAATGTTTGGTATTACTTTCCTGCTAATGTATTTCACTGACCACCCACACCTTATAATCCATGCATTAGAACTTAGCTTATCTGGAACTGAACCTGTTATTCACGTCTTTAGCTTTTCCTACTTCACTAAATGAAGTAATGTTAGCCTAGTCAGTCAAAGACTCTGGGCTGTGTTACTCCCTTGATCTTCGTATATCACATCCCTAAGGACTTCCAAATCAGTTTCTACCTGCTGTCACTTGACCTTTGTCATGTCTAGCTCACAATGTTCAGAGTCTCCCAGTTTTCTATGTTTGGTACCTCTCTCCTCGACACCTTCCTGCTCACTCATCTGTCACATTACTCTCTCAGGAATCTCTCTAAAACATAAATTTGATACCATTTTCCAAATAAAATATTTCAGAGACTCTCCACATTTTTTAGCAAAAAGTTAAAACTCCTTCATTTAGCTTACAAGGTATGCTGCCATGTGATCACTGCCTATTCCTCAGCTCTCATCTTCTAGCAGACCAGCTTCTCATGTCCCACCCTGGGTGAAGTTCTTGTGACAGTATCAAACCATCTTCTGCTCTTTAAATATAAAGCTGCTTTATACCAACATGCTATGCCTACTATCACAATTTTCTTCTTGATCACCTACTCAGTTTTCACTTCTCTATATCTTCTTTTCCATTCATTTTCTCTTGAGTTGGGCTTTCATTTGCACTGTTCTACTGAAATGGTTCTTGGAAGATCCTCAATGATGCCCCCAGATTTCAAAACCCATTTCTCAGTCTGTAACTCACATAACTTATCAACAGTATATGACAAAATGAGTCATTTCATGCATTCATGTGCAGAGGGTGGAAGTCCACAAGACTCTGAAGCCAAATTGCTTGGTTCAGATTCTAATTCTACCACCTAACTGGTATGCCTGGTGAAGTGATTTCTCTAATTTGTTTCTATGTTTCTGCCTTGCACCAGCCATTCCCTAGCTACTCCTGACCACTTTTAGCAAAATGGCCAAATTGAGAGGACTGGAGCTAACAGCATCATCTGGATATGACAGAATCACTACGCTCATGAACTCACATCAGCTATAGCCGTCTACACAACAACAAACTATTCAACATTCTAGCATGGAAGAGGGTGGGGCACATGAAACCCTACTCCTATCTGAGGAGCTATTGACAGTTGGTGGCCACTAGGGAAGGGAAAGTCAGTTTTCTTTAGGGATGTGGTCTCTGGTAGGTGTGGATGGCTCCACACCTGTGCATACATGGGTAGTACTAATTGGACAATTATTGCTTTAAAATTATTTTAAAAATTTATTTTTAATAAATGAACATGGGGCTGGAGAATATGGTTCAGCAGTTAAGAACATTGACTGATCTTGCAGAGGACCTGGGTTTGGTTCCCAGCACTCATCTACCTGGTGGCTAACAACTGTCTGTAACTCCAGTTCCAGAGGATCCAATACCTGCTTCTGACCTCCATGGGTATTGCACGACATGAGTGAATTTACATACATGCAGGCAATACACTCATCCACATAAAATAAAAATAATATTAAAAAAATTTTTAAAAAGGACATGAAGTTGGAAGGTAGATGTGGGGGGAAGGTTCAGGAAAAGTTGGAGAGGGTGCAGTGAGTATGCTCAAAATATATTGCATGCATGTATAAGATTCTGAAATAAATAAAAATATTATATTAAAAAAGTCAGGGTGAAAGTTAGGAAATCCAGCAGGCATCACAAGCATTCAAGATTATCATCACTAGTAATAAGACACACTGTGACACATGAGGGGTGCATCACATTTGAGGTATTTTTACGGAAAAATGTCCAAGATTCAAGTGATCATGAGAAATATCTTACAAATTTAAATTGAATTATTCCATAAAAATAAGTTAGCAGTACTTTTTCGAGTATGGTCATGAAAGAGACCAACTAAGGCAGTGCCAAGGAGAGGTGAGGAATGAAGGTGTGACATCTAAGTTCTAAATATAGCATCCTGCCAGGCGAGGTGGCTCATGCCTTTAATCCCAGCACTTGGGAGGCAGAGGCAGGAGGATCTCTGTGAGATCAAGGCCAGCCTAGTCTCCACAGTGAGGTCCAGGCTGGCAGTGGCTACAGGGAGACCCTGCTCAAAAAAGAACCTCTCCCCTTCAAAAAAAAAAAGGGTATCCTAGGATACACTGTGGGAAAACTGGAGGGAAAACTGGTTTGTAGTTAACAGAACTATTCCAGGTCTTAGTTTCATAATCACAAAATGGGTGTGCACAATGTGGGGGCAGGGAGCTGAGTGAGTAGTGCATGGAAACTCAAGGATTTCTCCGACTTTTCTGTGGATTTAAGATTATTTAAAATGAAAAGGTTAAAAACTGTCCCAATGACTCCAGGTCTCATAAAGAATTGATTTAAAGGTCTCCGGTCTGGTTTCTGGTTTGCTCTCCTAGCCTCCCTTGGCTCTTTGCTCAGGTGCACTGGCCTGTCAACCATACTTCATGGCTTTCATACTTGGCTGTTCCTCCTCCAGAACACTCTTTTCCATTTGCCCGATAGTCGCCCCCATTTTCCTAAAAGATTTAATACTTTATCAGAAAGGCCTTCCCTAATTTTCCTATATAAAGTGTTCCCTTCCTATTATGCCCTACTTCATTTTTCTTCTCAGTAGTTATCACCATCTGTCATGCTATGATTCTTATTACTGACCCCTACCATTAAATTGTAAGCTCCTGAAGTAGCAATTTTGTCCATTTTGTTTGTTGTTGTATCTCCAATACATAGTAGTTGTTACACAGAAGGTACTCAAAAAATTTGCTCAATGAATGACTTAGCTCAAGTACCAAGCCCCCACAGGAACCCCCACTGTCAGATACTGTTCTCTTCTCTAGGTCTCGGCATCCTGAGTAGAACTGTTTGCCTGAATTTCTCTTCCAGGACAAACACAAAGACAGCACAGCAGTGCCTATCAGTTTTGTTTTAGATTTTGGTACTAGTGCAAAACAAGGCAAAAGGAAGTGTTCCATGATGAAGCAGCAGCAAATGATGCAAAGAAAAGAGAAAACAGAACAATATTTTATGAAGCCATTACTTAGTGCCACTTTAAGTGACTGCTAAATATAATCACTGGGTTCAAAATAATTTTAGTTGCTATTAATGTTTTTTCTGAAGTCAATGGTTTCAAACATTTACTCACAATTAGTAACTGTGCACTAAATTTAGCTGAAAAGAAGTTTTACAAAGCTACTATTCCCACGGCCTTAAAAATATAATTCACCAGGGCTGGAGAGATGGTACAGTAGTTAAGAGCACAGATGTTCCTGCAGAAGACCCAGGTTCGAATCCCAGCACCCACATGGTGGCTAACAACTTCTGTAATTCCAGTTCCAGGGTATCCAATGCCCTCTTTTGTCCTCCATGGGCACCGCATTACACTGGTGCCCTTATATACATGCAAACATAACATTCACTCATGCACTCAAAATAAAAATAAATAAATAAATAATTTAAAAATAATATAATTCACCTAAGAAATGTCTCATTTTTGTAACTTTTTTATACTGGATATCAACAACTGCTTCAACATACATAAATAATAGATATTAGTAGAGTACTCCAAAATGAAGCAGAACAATGTGTGATTAAAGTAATAATCTCTAGGTTAGTGGCTCTCAAACTTCGGTGTGTATCAGAATCACCTAGGAGACCTAGGATGTTGGGTTCCTAAATTCAGCAGGCTGAGGGGGGCAGCTAAAAAATCTGTGAGTTCTGTTTTGGCATGGCCACCCACTCACACTGGTAAAGCCATGCAGACTTGCCCACCCACATGCCTCGGTGGCACCCATGATCAGCCAACCATCACCTTCACCCAGTGGCTGTCAAGAGCTGGCTGCAGTCCTCAACAACATTAGGAATCTAAGAAGTCTACAGATTTCAGAAAATAAACTAGAGGTCACTGGTATAGAGAGTTGTATGAAGCTGTGAAATTTTCCAACTGCCACTCAGAGAATCTTGGATTGGAGGCCTGTGAGCTAACTTGCTGTGAGGACCTAGCTTCTGCTTTTATCCACAGTAAAACCCTGTGTGGAATCAACCTGTTGGAGAACCTCTTGGTCCATAGTGGAGTCACTGTGCTGGGTGAGGAAATCCTGCATGCAAGGATTTCGAACAACTAACTTTGATGAGGAAAACCAAGCATTTCTGATCACAGAGGAAGAGAGAAATCCCTACTTGACATTCCTAAGCAGTGTGTAAGAGAAACGGAAATTAAGAGTGAAAATCCCATTCCAAGAGACCTGGGAGTATACAAAGGCAAGGGAGTAGACCCTTACTTTGGAACACCTCTGTGTAAAAATTAATTACAGATCAGTGACACTAATGAGATATGATTTCTGTGATACCCAGTTCAGTTATGTAAGATAGGTGGCTGGCGTTTTTCAGTTGCTAATAGAAGACATGAAGTTGGGGTTGGGGGTGGGGGTAGGGGTGGAAATGGGGGAGAAGGAAGGTCTGAATATAATCAAAATTCACTGTATGAAATTCTTGAATCAATAAAATTTCTCTTAAACTTAGAAAAAGAAATCTGTGTGTTTTGCTGATGTTGCAGGTGCTGGCACTTCTCTTTAAGAAATCCTCACCACAGAGTCACTGCTTTACATAGAAAGTCTGTGATCTGTTCAGAGATATTTAAAATAGAAAAATAAAGCTATAGCAAAATAACATAGTACTTAAACTGAAAATGCCATGGGCAACCTCTGCTGTACCTCACCAGCTCATCACATAAACAGATGGTTGTTATGTGCTGTGAACTTGGCATGGGGAACTGAGTGTTTCAGGTAGATCCCACATACTTGACTGCTGACAGTATGCAAGTACAAGGCAGTTTTTCAGGTTGCCTATTAGAACAAGTGGCCTGTAGGAGCCGCTTGCTATTTATCATTTTCCATGGAGCTTATCAAAAGATAAACATATATTACATTAACTAGACTACTTTGTAATAGCACTAAGCAACAATATTAATAGCAGTTAAGATTTAAGTCAAAAGTAATTAAGAAAGGTTAAGAAAGAAAAACCAGGGGCTGGAGACATGGCTCAATAGTTAAAAGCACTGACTATTCTTGCAGAGGACTTGGGTTCAGTTTCTAGCACCCACATAGCAGCTAACAATCATCTGTAACTCCAGTTCCAAGGGCTCTGACACCTTCTTCTGGCCTCTGCAGGGACTGCATGCACGTGGTACATGCAGGAAAAACACACACATAAAATTTAAAAAAAAAAAGGAAAAGAAGAAATACTGACAGTTGTTCTCCTGTACAACAGAAAGTACATTTATGAAATGAATGTGAAAAGGGGAATACAAGGGGTGAGTTTAAGTGAGGAAGGAGCTTAGGGAGATGAGGGAGAGTGAAATGGTTAACTGAAACCACGTATGTATGAAAATACCATAAGGAAATGAAAAAAAATTAGAATAAGAAAGGTGTGGTAGCATGCCTTTAATCCTAGACTCAGGAGACAAAGGCAGGCAGATCTCTGTGAGATTGAGGCCAGCCTGGTTTTAGGCCAGTTGGGGCTATAGGGAGACCCTGTTTCAACAAAACCAAAGCAAAAAAAACATCCCCCCAAATAAATAAAAGGTTTAAAGTACCAAGTACAGTTAAATATTAACATGGTTCCAATAGGCAAAACAAAAAGAAGCAGGATCATGCATGAACTCAGTCTAGAATCATGCACTATACAACTTTCACAGAATAATGGGATAATTCTAACCCAAATGCATTCAAGCTTTAAAAGTGCTGAAAAACAACCACTAAAAATGTCTGGTTAGCTCAGCTGATTCAGTGGGGCAGCATACTGGAAAAGCAGTGTTAGGTATAGACATTCTAAAGGAAAGCCAACTCAGGGCTTCAGTTAACTGTAAGAGGAAATAGTATGCCTCCCTAGAAAATGTATATTTTAACTACAGAATTTTACATTATGACATGTTTGAGTTAATAAAGTATACAAAACTTCTGGCTAAAGCTCAAACTCTGATTCAGAAGTATAATCTAATGTCTTGTTAATAACACAAAGGAAGGTGGCTTTTATCAGTGTTATTTTCTTTGCAGTTGATAAAGAGACATCACTCTTCAGGATTTTGATGATGGGACCACTACTGTTGTTTGTACTAAATGTCATTCTTTCTGACTGGCAAATAGATAAACATTTGAAAATTTAAGAATATTAGATGTCTTCCTGTTTTCTGTAATACTCAAGGGGAATTTTGAGGCAACAAAGTGAAAACTTTCTGTCATTTGTACCTGTTATGAAAGAAAGCTCCAGAAAAACAAGGTACCGATTTCTTCTGTTATTTGATTAAATATTTTATAACATCCTCAGATTTATATGTAGGAATACTTCTGAGTGTTTAGTTAACTACTTGACTGGCTAGATCAGTTTTGGGCAATACAGATGTATAAAAGAACAGATATGTATACTGGAGAGATGGCTCCATGGCTAAGAGCCCATACTGTTCTTCCAGAGGATCTGAGTTTGGTTCTTCGTACCATGTTGGGCAGCTCATAATTGCCCATTACTCCAATTCTAAGGGCTCTGACATCCTCTTCTGGTCTCCACAGGAGCGTGCGCACGCACGCACACACACACACACACACACGCAAGCACATGCACAAATAAAAATAAGAAAAAATAAATCTTTTCAAAAAAAGAATACTTAAGCCCAATTCATGGATTATTACACTACAGGGTTCCTTTGGTTTTCAAAAATAAATTTCACATTCTATCACAGAGAAGATTTAGAATGTTTCCAAACAAAAAGAAATAAATCTGGGGTGCATTCTGGTTAATCAGGTGCATTCTGGTTAATTTCTCTGGAAACATTTTGTGTGGATAATGCCTTCCTCATAGAATCTTCATAACAAGTTGCTAGAGGTACAGGGGGCTAGAGAAAAGACAGACTAGACTGATAATGGTGCATTAACCACAAAGTAGGCAGTTACCAAATATTTTAAGTGTCATAACTTAAAAAATGGCCTACAATCATTAACTTAACTCTAAAGAAACTGAATCTGGCAGTGAATTGCAAAATACAGAACAGTATTTGTCACTGTTGCTGCATCCAATAGTTACTCTATAATAGAAACATGCTGTACTGAATAATTTCTTAGACAAAGAAGTATCACCAAAGGAAAGCCAGACATGAGAAATGATATGGCATCACCTGTTCAACCTCTTAGCTTATCTTAAACATACCTGGGTCTGAAGAGAGGTAATAAAATGTTAATACTCACCTTGTACTTGATAATGAAGCTCTCACTTGATTAATATGACAGCTATAATTTCACCATTCTCTCAAGCTAAACATTTTGCAAGTAAGTAATTACTTTAAAACAGTAAATAATTTTTAAAATTCTGCATAGAGTAATTTAAGAGTCAATGTTCATATGGTGTACAAATTATATGGACAGAGAATATCAGTTTATAATGGTCATATCTTTTAAAGGTTTTGATAAAAACGGTAATTTAAAAAAATGTCCCAAACTAATTTCCTATTCAGAGATAGCTTGCAAGCTCAACTAACCTATTCATATTTATAAAATGGATATGAAAATCAAGTGAAGGAATTCCAAGTTTGATCTGACTGTAATAATACTATGTTACGATACTCTCCAGCATATATGGTTTTAGAGATTCTTTCAAGGAACAGAAAGGGAACACTTTCTACAATGGTAAGGTTAAAATCTCTTTGATATAAAATAACTAGCATAAGAGTCTAGACAATCTATTAGAACAATACTGGATTTTAGAAGTGGAAGCATCCATTTGCATATTATATCACCACTTCTCACCTGGAAAAACTTGACAGCAGCGCTGGCTACAAACATAACCAATATTTACTAAATTTATTTTTCAGTACTGGGGATTGAACTCAGGACCTTGTACATGCTATGCAAGCACTCTACTTCTGAGTTAGATTTCCAGATCTTTTTTTTGGTCCTTTTTTAAAAAGGCAACATCTCAGTAAGTTGTTCAGGCAGACCTTGAACTTGAGATCCTCTGCTTTGGCCTGCCAAACAGATGGAATTACAGGTCTGCTCCACTAACCTGGCCTAACCCAACCAATTATTAAAGGGGAACCTAACTAAATTTGTGTTGTATAGCAGAGAGAATCATTCAGTCATTCCACGGCTTAACAGAAAATCTGCATCAATCTCAGTAGACAGCACAATAAAGAGGTTACCTGACTGCTGGTTTCACTTATGGCTTCTAGGAGTTTTTCAACTGCAGCTTGTAGTCTAGAGCTAATATTTAGCATTAGTTCCTCATTTTCAGGGTCTATTTCAGTTCCAGCAAAACCACTCCTCACAAGCCGTTGTGATAGTTCTGTTCCTTCCTCAGTTACTTTTGACCACATGCTGTCATTTCTTGCTATAGCACTTCCAGGGTAAGCGGGTACTGATTCACCTGTAACTAGAATAACATTAAAAGCATAAATTAATCAATCATAACATTTAAGGTTACAAAATTAAGTAACTTAAAATAGCAAGTCAAAATCTGAGTCATTAACATTTCAAAGTCTTTTAATAACAATTTCACAACAAACAAATATACAATGTAATATTACTGAATAGCCAAGTAAGTAAGAATAGGAAAGAAAAACACTCTTCTTGTAAGACTGCAGAAATTAATATTTGGGTTACTTATTTTTTTTCTTTGATGAGAACTTTACTTTCTGGTGCTGGAGATCAAACTCAGGGCTTTACATGTGCTAAGCATGTACTCTAAGACTGAGCCATACTCCCAGCCTGATAGAAACTTGTAAGACAACTTTCAATAGATATTTTCCAGATGTCAGCATGTAGTGTTTGAAAAGTAATGAGGAAATTAAGTCACAAGATCTGGTTCTCATCCCCACAGGCTTCACAGTGTAATGAGTAAACAAACATGAAAAGGAGCTAGGGAAATGGCTCTGTGGGTAAAGTGCTTACCACACAAACATGAGGGCTTGAGTCTGGATTCCCAGCACTCACATAAAAGCCAGGTGTAACTCCAGCACTAGGAGTAGGGCAGGGTATAGAGACAGAAAGATCTAAAGGCTTGTTGGTCAACCAGTCTAGCCAATGTGGTAAGCTGCAGGTTCAATGAGAGACCCTGTCTCAAAGAGTAAGGAGGAGTCATTGAGGAAGACTCCTATTTTGATCTCTGACTTCCACATATGCACATATAGGCAATCGGTAGAGCCACTGCCTAGTATATGCAAGGATCTAGGTTTAATATTCAGTGCCCTCCCCCCAAAACAACAGAATCTGCATGGTATGGCAGTACTATAATCCTAGCACTTAGGAGGCTGAGGGTTGCTACACAGTTCAAGGTCAGTCTAAGCTACAAAGTGATACCCTCCTCTAGCTTTTATCACATACACACACACACACACACATCACATACATCACACACAATAAAAAAAAATACAAACCCAAATTACTGAGCAGTGGGACAGTACAAGGGTGTAGAAGAAGAGAGTAAGTGCTTAATTTATCTCAACTTCTGACTTCTGAGCCTACTCTGGGCACAATGATTGATTTGATTTGTTTTGGTAACACAGAAAAATGGACTAAGATAATTTTGTTGAGTGCTACTCTTGCAGTGGTATGATGGGAAGAAGACAGTCTGATGAGCAGTTCCAATTTAAGTGTGGACATTGTTATTCACAGTATTGATAGTCTTACTTCTTATGAAAGGAAAACTAAGTCTACATGGACAGAAGATAAGTGTCACTTTCTCTAAAGTCAAGACATGGGTTATTCATTGCTGCCATCTAACATTGTACTACTCAACCATGACAGTATACTACAACCCCAAAGTGGAACTTTCCAAAGAAGAATTACCTGTTCTTTGATTACAGTACATAGTAGTCATCAATAACTGTACCAAGTTAACAAAGTAGAGTACTTAAAACAGACATTCAGTTTGATACCTTCACCCAGAACCAAGAGCTACTTATTAAAACCTATCTTGCAGAGGTGCGGGTACCCACAGAGAGCTCTCAATTTTGTGCATCATGATCTCAGATGCAGCTCCTCTAAGCACCACTTCTAAAGCACAAATTGTTGGCAATAAAATACAACATTGCATTCTAAGACATCAATCAATACTTTCTTTTTTAAAAACAGTATGAAGGCTATCTTGTGGTACAGAGGAGCAGTGATTAAAGATATTGTATATACATGGGTGCAAATCTCAAGCACAAAAATACAATGGCCAAGTAAAACAAAGCGTATTTTTAAAGGCCATGGATTATTAGTGTTTTTGAAATGGCTAATAAAAAGTAGGCACTAAAGCATCCCCACCCCCAAACATAAAGATGTCAGCATGCTTAATAGCTTCTTTTGTCTATTTGTTTTTGTTTTTTTAGGCAGCGTCTCCTCTATGTAGGCTGGCTTTCAACTCATAGCAATCCTTATGTCTTCACTTTCCAAGTGCTGGGATTACAGGTGTAAGTCACTCAGTCAATGTATTTTATTAAGGACACTTTTTAGGACTGAGTATACAGTTTAGTGGTAGAATTCCTAACATATGCAAAGTCCTAGGTCTGAGCCCCAGCATGAAAAAAATTTAAAGATATAAATTATTTGAAAGAATCTGTGTTCTGTTGAAGAAATGGAATGGGTTTTTTGTTTGTTAGTTCTCTTTCATTCTTATGAACATATTATTGAGAACGATGTCAAGTTTAGACTTTATTCATAACTAGTCTAGAGGGATAAACAGCAGATGACAATATAAATAAGCAGGGCAATTTTACAACATGCCAAGAGAAATATCAGAATGGTTAGTTTTAGAGAATAGAATCATTTCAGATAGGTGAACAACTCAGATCTTTTTTGCAAACAGCAAATAATGGTTGATCAAATCTTTTAGTCAGGTACTGTACTAGAAGATGATACTGTTCATTCCCTGACAGCTAACAAGCTCCTCTCCTCAGGATGGAATGAGCAATATGACAGAGCCCTCCCAGCTTCAATGGTTTGCTGAAGCTCTCGATGGTGTCAACTGAAAACCACTGATCCCAGTCTGACCCAAGTATCTGACAGATGAGAAAATAGTACTAGAGATCTGGGAGAAAGCTGAGCTCAGGGAGGCATACCTATGATCCCAGGACTCAGGAGGCTGAGGTAAGAGGACTGCCATAAGTTCAAGACTAGTGTGAGTTACACAGTGAGCTCCAGGCCAGCCTGAGATACAAGGCAAAATGCTTCAAAACAAGCAAGAAAGAAGAGAGAAAAGAGATAAACGGATCTGTGAGAGTTAAGAAATTCACTTCAGGTGATTACGAATCTGAAAAGAACCAGTATATTCTCATTATTATAAGCCAGTACCTATGGAACTGCATTGCACCAAAAGAAAGCTGCAAACCAACTTCAGCTCCTGGCTCCAACCAGAGAGAGAGCATTCTACCCCTAAATTACCATAGCGCTAAAGGAAATTTTCAATCAACATAGTCTGGGGAACTCATTTTATGAAGTGATCTGATGTTCACTCAGGTTAAACTGAATACACAGTGGTTCAAAATTTCCTTTCAATTTCATAAGCTAGTTTACTCTTATGAGGAAGCAAACATCAACAAATCACTTATTTATTTTTTTCAAGTGTTAGCAAGTCCATACCTGCTAAAAATCTAAACAAGTTTAGACTTGAAGGTCAAAATAGGACAAAGTGTTACAACAAAAAAGTCATATATAAAACTGAAGAGTAAAAAGTCACTTTGTACATAAAGAAAGAAGTAAGATTGGTTAAAAAAAAAAAAGTCTTCTATGCAGACAACTACTGGTTTAATGCAGAGAGAAAATTTGTAATTAAAAGGAGTTGGAATTGTTGGTACCGTGGTGTGTTTGTTATATATAGTGCATATTTAATAGAAGCTGTTATTTTATTGTTTTTAAATAAATTTTCTATTTTAGTATTTTTAAAGAGCCCTCCAAAATATAATTATATTTTTAGTGAAAATTAATTAAAAAATGTCACTTTGTAATCAGAATAAGACTTAATTTTTGTTATGTTAAAGAGACATTGCTTGTATCCAATCCTTAAAAGATTTTAGGGTTACCTCTTCAGAGGGGGGAATGTTGGAGGGGAGGGAGTGGGCATGAATTTGATCAAAACACCTTATATACATGTATGAAATTCTCAAAGTTTTTGTAAAAATTAAAAAAAAAAATTTTAAAGGTGCATTTTACTTTTTGTAATGCTTCTACCCCAAAATATGAAGAAATGTGAGATTAGATTCTTATATAGAAAGATTCTATATTAGCAATGTTTTAAATCCAGTATAGTTATTAGGGTTAAATCATATACTGTATCAATTCAATATATACTTAAGAATACAAAATAGACCTTTAAGTATGCCTTACCAATACTGTGGTCACACTAATTTATTAGTAAGACTAGCAGCACTGCTGAGTTAACTGCATAGAGAGTGCACTGTAACCAGAGGAGCTAATGCTAAAAAAACGATCTCTGGAATAGCACTCTATACACTTTTTTTCTATCTATAGATTGACATTTTCTTCTTGTACTGTAATATTCTATTATGTCCTGAATGGGAATCTATTTGCTTCCTTTGTTAAACTATGAATTGCTATAAAGCAGGAACTATGGATAAATTGCCCAATAATTATTTCTAGAAGTTCAATGTTTATAGAATTTAACTGATAAAACTGCTTATAAACGAGAAATAACTACTAATGGACATAAATATACTTCATCTACACTGGGAAATTTTGAAGGAACTCATAAAGAAAGTTGGCTTGTGGGTCAGACATCCTTTATGTCTCCTTACTCAAAGTAAATAAGCACAAATGCAATCCTCTGAGTTAGAGTTAAATTACCAATTTATCCCTTTCATAATCTCCAGCACACTGATTTGGAAGTGTGTTCACTGCTGTCTGAGGAATAGTTCAGCAACCATTTTGAGCAATATCTACGGAAACTGCTAACAGAAAGGCAAAAAGGCCTATTTGTGGTCTACACAACATTCCTTGTGGCGTTCAACAGGCGTCAGCCTAGTCTATATCTTACCAGTAGAACAGTAAAATTCTTCCCTAGATAATTAAGCAAAACCAGTTATTTTTTAAGCATAATTTAAACATTTTTACATGTTTTAAATATTTTAAAATATTATATTATTCTTCTCTACACATCAGGATCCATATATACACATAATCTGAAAATAAAATCTATTTATCACACTTGAAAAGAGTGAATGTGAAAAGAAAGTTTAAGGGGCTAGAGAGCTGGCTCAGCGGTTAAGAGCACTGACTGCTCTTACAGAGGACTCAGGTTCAATTCCCAGCACCCACATGGTGGCTACCAACCATCCATAACTCCAGTTCCAGGGGAATCCAATGCCTTCTTCTGACCTCCGTGGGCTTTGCATGGCCCAAGTGCACTTATATACATGCAGGCAATACACTGATACACATAAAATAAAATAAATAAATAAAATATAAAAAAAGTTTAAAGTCATTATTATTTCTTATATCTTATTTTACTAAAAATAGTTTTTAAAATGATCTCTGAACTCAACTAAGGTGTTCTTAATTTTATTTAAAATTTCAAATCAAGTTTTCCTTAGTAAGAACTGACAACCACACCATCAGCCAACTTCTATTAAGAAAACCTTCTGTAACTGGACATTTTCTTCTCATTTCTCCACATGACGCTTAAGTGAATGCTTTCAAAAATTGCAAAAAAACTTGGCATTTTAGAAGATCTGCCTGTAGCTGGGGAGAAGAGTTCAGGTGTGGAATGGTGTGAACTGTAGATTTAATCTTCTAATCCAAGAATCCAAACCCTATCTTTCTGCATCTGACAAAAACTTTGTCTTTTGATTTCCTGATTCTTCTTCAGCAAGGAATAAGGTACTGAAAAAACAAGAGAGACTAGAGGTCAGCAATGTGATAGCAAGAAATTGAAAGAAAGCCCATACAGCCAGAGGAAGAAGACAGAATTAGGAGGATAGCTGTCATGTCAGAACTCAATCTTAGAATCCAGACGTGACACATTCCGTCTTGACACTTTCAAAAGGAGGAAAGGGTAGCAGAGATAGTCCAAAGATAAGCGCAAAGCTTAGACTTCTTGCAAAGACTTTCATTTAACCATCTCAAATGCTACTGGATTCCTAATATCTCTTCATTTTAGCCTTTCCTTAATTCACAGTGTAGATGTAAGAGTCCTGAGCATTGAAATATAATTTTTATTTTGGTAGTAGACAAATGAAACTGACTTCTGGTTTATGTAGGTATCACAGTGATCTGGAAACGTATGAAGACAATGCTAAGACACCACCTGCGAGTACTACACAATGACGATGTTGAGAAGAGTAGCTTTAATGTCTTGGTGTGTATACAAGTCCATTTGTTGTACAACATTGGAATATTCTCTCTTAGGTACTTTTCTGTACATTGTAAAGTGCCTTGAGCTGAGCATTTGTTGAAGATGTGGATTATTTCAACAGCATAAAAAAACTAGTACCTCTCGCATGTTCCTCTTGGACACAAGGCTTTACAGATGCTTCTGCTTCTGATCTCCAAATCAGGCTGGTAGCTGGCTGACTTTTACTAGATCTATCCAGAATGCCAAGGACATGGCGGCCAATTGTTTCTTCAACAGCTGCTGTTGTCTTTACAACTTCTAACAGGATCTTCAGAAGTCTGTTATTAGCTTTCTGGAGGGCATACCTGTATAGAGAAAGAATCATTCATTAAAATGCTTAATCAAAACCAAATCACTATGCTAATACACCAGCACTACAAAAATGACTGGAAAAATATATGATCTGATTAAATAATATGCAAAAGCACCACGACGAAGGGCCTCTGTTTTTTATTTATCCTAAAACTGCATCATAGAAGGACTTGCTTTCTTCTAACAGTTCTACATAGCTTGTAACATTTGTTTTTTTGTTAAATGTGTGTCTTATTGACCTCAAAGAAATCAAGTAACTAAGCTTTTAGTAATTAAATCAGATATTTTACAGAGTTATAAATTTAAGTTTGAAATAGTATAGTAATACCCAAGCATATGTAAGTTATTGAGTTGGTAATATTGTTCATAGTTATTCATACAGATTATTTCATCTCTTCATGTATCAAACAACACATTTTAAAATATAATTTTAAAAGCCAAGTAGGAAAAAAATGTATTATTTCTACAACTTAATGTTGATTTAATTAGATGCCTATATTTTAAAAGAAATAGGTACAGCTCAGTTTTTAAAAAGGTCCATGGTGAAATTTCACTATGTAAACATCAACACAAATATCACAGGACTTTAAGAAATAAAGATCACATCTACTCCAGAGGCAAAACTGTATCTAGTTTCACACATCACACTCATTTTAACCAACAGAAAAATTTCAATAAAGAGAAATAAATTGTGTCTTTAAAAAAGAAGAATACATTCTTCTTTTTTAAAAATTAGAAACGACTGTCAATCATTTTCCAAACTATTTTGGCACTCAGACATCCTCCTTAAAATTTTAATGCCTAGACTTTCCTCCCACCTCTGTCTTACTCATAAATATATACATTTTTAAAAAAACAAAAATGAGATCATCCTGAAAATTTTTTTATGAACTTTTTCCTTAGTGTAGCATGAACCTTTAAAACTGTATCAAAAAATGTATTTCCATAAACAGTGATTGAAAGCTTATTTGAATAATCCTAACAGCTTCATTCAAAAGAAGTACTCCAGTTGCAAACTTTACATTTAATACATGGAGACAAATGACAGACTTGTGGTAAAGCCTCCCTGGCTTAAGAGTTTTATCTCAATTTCACACTGTAGGAGATTACCAACAAACAGGCCTTTAAGGGACATCTGTGTCTCAGGCACATCATCTCCCTATTTTAGGACAAAGTAATAAAGGGAAATGTTTTCCTTCAGTAGCTGTCAGTGAAAGACGGGGGTTCTATTTTTGTATCCAGATCAAGTTCTCCACTTGCATAATGAAGAAAATTAAAAATAAATCCAAATAATTTGACAGAAAGTAAAAGTTATTTTGTTAGCTTTTGTTCAACCCTCAAATTCTAAGGTTAGAATGATGTGACAATATTTTTGCTTAAGAGAACTGATTAAATATAGTGGTTAAAAAGAAATAAGGATGAATAGTCATTTTATCAACTTGACTATAAAAATTCCTAAAAATTATACAATGCATGATTTGTAGAACATATAAAATAATGAAAAATAATATAAAATAAACAAAATGTTTATTTTATATTGTCATGGTAACTCTAATTTTCATACACTGTCTTTCTCGTTTGAGTTCCATACTGACTGCGTTCCATACTGATGATCCAATGGGGAAGCCAAAATCTTAGGGGACAAATTCCTTCATGCAGGCTGAGGAAGGAGGTTAGGAGGACACAAAAGGGTAACAGTCACAGAAATTGGAAAAGGAGGAAATTAAGTTAGTAGATATTTGTTTTAATTTTAAAGAAATTATTTTCATTTGAATAAAATAAAATTAAACACTGTGCTTAAAGGCCTTAATGTTAACATGGGCTAACTATCCCCATATAGTAAATTATTGTACATTTTATATTAACCTTGATAAAGTCTAGGAACAGTTTGATGCCACTGGGTGATTAAGTTACTCCTCTATAAAAATGGAATGTGGGGGCTGGAGAGATGGCTCAGTGGTTAAGAGCACTGACTGCTCTTGCAGAGGACCCGGGTTCGATTCCCAGCACCCACATGGAAGCTATAAACTGTCCTTAACTCCAGTTCCAGGGGAATCTGAAGCCCTCTTCTGACTTTCACAGCATTGCATGACACGGGTGCACTCACATTCATGCAGGCAATACACTTACACACAGCAAATAAAAAAATAAATATTTTAAAAAATGGAATGTGGATTAAAATTTTTCAGGAGTTATATAGCAAACACATAAAAGAAGAAAAATTGAGATATTTGTATTTATGGTGACTTTTTCTCATTAAAAACAAGCAAGGGACTAGTTAATACTAAATGAATGTCTATAAAGTGAAGAGGAAACAAGAAACGAAGCTCACAGATGAACTGATTTCTAAGACACAAAACAGCATTAGGAAAAACAGTCAATGAAGAAAAGTTCAATATCCAAAGAACAACTAAAAAGAATCAAAATTGATGTCTAATAAAAATTATATTACATGCAAAAAAGACTTAAAAATTTGTCTAATGATAAAAATTATAATTTTTCTCTGCCATATGTATATGGACATATTTCATACATGTACAATGATTTTTTAAGACAAAGTATAAATGTACAAGACAAAAATAAGGACAAAGTTTATTAAACTGAAACAAGCACTTTAAACTTTGTACTGAAAAAGCAAACATTGCATATACCTTTCATTGGACAGGTTTATATCAAGAGGTACATCTTCAGGTTTTCTATCCAGTGTCTTTTCTTTTAATGTCTGTTCCTCAACTTCTTGGTTTTCATTTCCATCCTGTTTAAGTTGGTGCAGAGGCAGAGAGGACAAGACAGAAAGAAAGCCTGTCATCTTAGAAACAGCAAGTCAGACTTTTATAATGGTATGAGATGAAACAGAAACCTCTGTGCATAAAGTGGACACTGCTTGAAATAATGTTTAACTACATTTTATCAAGAGATTAGCATTATCAAAAGATAAAACATTCTAATGCACAGATGAAAAACACTTTAATGGGTTCAAAGGAATGCATGCTGTGTGTTGCGACAATAAAGTTTGTTAGGTTTGTTCCATGGTAGAGCAACAGCTGCTGTTATAGCAATACCAGATTCAAATTACTGCCAGTGGAATGCAAGGCATTTTCACTCCACCTACCTACATGTAGGCAATCATAAACATGTGAAGCTCAAGGACTATAAAAATGTATCTCACACCAACAACAAACACAAACAAATCTACGGATTGTTGATCCAGTGCTCCTGGGTCCATACTACCTGTGTTTGCGTACTGCTGTTGCGCAGCTCACAACACAGCTTCTCTCTTCCAGCTAAAGACAGCTGCTTTAGTGTTTCCAGCTCCTCTAAAAGCACCCTTTCTCTCTCTGAAACCAGGTTTTCATTATCTATTGAGGATCTCTAAATGAGAAAAAAGGTCATAAGAGAATATTGTTTGCGATAGAAGAAAAGAACAGAAACATTAAGCAGATTTCTTTTAACTCCTTGGAACCAACACGGAAACCTTTATTCTATGACCCATACTCCATTTATGAGGGGTTAAAAGACATATACAAAGTTCAATGCAAGATTTGAAACTTTAGAAAAAGTTCCATTAAACTTAAATATTCAGGAATTTGTACAGCTCAATCAATACTTTTATGTCAATTTTGCATTGAAAATTCAGAAATCTGAATCCACAAAATGCAATGAAGAAAAGCAAAACTGATTTTCCAATTGAAATTTTATGCTCCAATCCCAAATTTCCTATTTTACATCAGAAAGAATCCAAGTTATGAGTTTGTTAATTTTCCTTTTAGTTTTAAAATTAAATTCAATAAATGTTCTCATAAAAGCTTTTCTGCAATGATTTTGTGAGTATATTTTATACAGCAGTTGATAAGAATACAGCTCCCACATACCAAGGAATTTTTTAATTCAGTCAAGAAATGAGTAAGAATGTTATATAAATTTACATTTCTCAAATCAACAAGAAATGATTCACTGGAGAAAGTTCCAGAAACATGCTACTCCAGAAGATTGCCATTCATGATTAACAAGTAAGATTAAAGACAGACAGAGGTAAACCACTGAGCTCTAATTGGCAGACTCATAGAAGTGTAAAGGAATAGGGAGCAACTGCATATGCAAGCCCCTCAGCACAGAGACCATCCAAGCTGATCAGTGCCTCTGCTATGCAGCCTTTGCTTGCTATGTATGGTCAGTGGAATAATCTCTTTATATTCTTCCAATTCTTCCTGAAGGGCAATTAAACGACACGACATACTACAAATTCGACTTAGGTGTGCCTAACAAGATCTAAACTTATTGTGCTAGTGGAGTATGTTCCTAATGTTAAACATTTGTAATTTCTTTCAGCTCTGACAAAATAAATTTTAACTCTTTAAGAAAGGTTAAAGAATAATGTTATTTTAATTGGGAAGAAAAGGGACTCTGGCTGCCATACCTGGGCTAACTGTTTACTGAGCCTCCTGATCTCTTCTTGTAGCTGTTCCTGGTCTTCTCGCTGTCTCTCCATCTGTCGCATGTGGGCCTGTCTCAACAGTTCTGTTGCCTGCTGATGTTCTTCATACTGCCGCACAAGTTCCTGCCTCATATCTTCCAGCTGTTCTTCATTCAACATGAGCTGTCTAGAAGTATCCATGCTTGATACCGATACCTCATCATGGACCTTTAGCAGTAAAATAAACAGAAAGAATTACACATGGATTGTGAAAAATTGTCAGCATCTATGTTCTCAATAAATGAGAGCACTTCTACTAATTTCATAAAACATCTTTATCATATTATTAAAGTATAAAGTTTTAAAAAGGTATTTCTTTTAACTATAATTCCAAAATAACATTAAGCTAATTACAATTAAGGAGGACAATGTCTATTCATAAACTAATTTAGTAAAATCTAACTCTAAAAGGAGAAAATAAAGATATTCAATAGTTCTTTGACTCTTAATGAAGCTATGACTCAATTGTCAATGTCAGTTATTCCTCTTCACATTTTATGGTGGGGAAGAGAGAGGACATTTTTTATTCTTAAATTATATTTATGATGGGCTATAGAGATGGCTCAGCAGTTAAGAACATTGGCTATACTTGCAGAAAACCTGTATTCGAATCCCAGCACCCACATGGCAGCTAACAACTGTCCGTAACTCCAGTTCTTGGGAATCCAATAGCCTCTTCTGTCCTCCATGGGCACTGCATGACACAGGTGCACTTACCTACATGCAGGCGATACACGTATACACATAAAATAAAAATAATAAAATATTTTTTAAAAATTCTATTTATGAAACATAAGAAATTTTACCATTAAATTTATATTATACAGTAGTCATATAGCACTCTAAAGAACTTCTTGGTAAGAAACAATTTCAATAAACTTTATTTGAAATAAAAGCTTTATATATCAGTTTCTCTGACTCAGAGAAGACATCAACTAAACGGGTTCTATGAATATTTCAGTCCTCAAAGAGACACTAATTAAACAAATCATTCTGCCTTATATTTTTGGTAAACTAAGGAGGTTTTCATGAACACCTCACAGGTTTTGTATCAGAAAAAGTGGATATGAATATTCCTTTAACAATTGATTGGAGTTCAGATAATTTTAGAAGTAGGATTTATTTCCTTCTGATAAAGGGAGCAAACTGTTGAGGGAATAGATCTGCTACTGAATAAAAGGAAAATGAAAATTAGTATAAAGACAGTAAAATGCTTTATCTTCTTAAATAGGTAGCTATTTCTTTATATTTTCTTGTATTTAATTGAATAATTCTTTCTGTTATAGATTTTGCCAAATTATAAATAATCTTGAATCAGTAGAAGCAAAATTAAGGCAGACGCAACTTATAAGATTGAAAGAAATGCATAGACTTTTTATTACATTCTTATAATAAAATTGTGTGTGTGTGTGTGTGTGTGTGTGTGTGTGTGTGTGTGTGTGTGGACAACAAAGCAGGAGTTGCTTCCAGGCAGATGTAACTTTCAAGATTGAAAGAAACTTTTAAAAATTCATTAATTTATTTATTTACTTATTTATTATGTGTGTGTGTGTGTGTGTGTGTGTGTGTGTGTGTGTGTGTGAAAGGACAACAATGTAGGAGTTGCTTCCAGGGATGGAACTCGGGTTGTCAGACTTGAAGACAGAAGCCTTTATCCACTGATCATCACATGGGCCCAACTTATAAGATATTAATACATACAGTGTCTATAAGGCAAAAAGTACTTTGAACCAGACTTGTTTTATATAATAGTGTTATTATGTCACTGAACCATCTACTTTACAGTTAACCCACAATAATCTGAGTCCTCCTCAGGACTGGATTTGGCCCTTTCTTCTTCCTTCAACATTACTGTCAATATATTTATAGTGAAGGAAGCCACAATTTTTACAAGGTTACTTTTTCTTCCTTTTAATATTCTAGGAAGCATACTTACAGACTGTCTGACTATAAATGTTTCATCTTTAGAAGATATTTCTTCTGAAATAGTCAGCCCATGGTCCTTTGACTTCAGCGTATCATCAAGACCATCATTAAATAACAGAACTTCTTTTCTATCTTCTCCTAACTCTTTACTAAGTGGTTTAAATTCTTCTTTAAAATTCTTGTCAACTGTGTCAAAAGTCTGTAGACCAACTTGACCCTGTGATAATTTCATTTCATTAAAATGATGTTCTTTTTGCTGACAGAGAGCATGCTCTTGTTTTGATGCTGTAATATATTCTTGCCCCTCAGATATTCTGGAGAGCTCAGTCTTTTGAGCAAATGCTACACTCATTGACACAATGACCTAAATGAATAAAGGGAACAAAAAGAAAGTGGATTATATTTATAAACAGTGGCTGAAATTATAAAAGCAAGTTATTATTTAAAATTATAGGCATTAAAAAAAACCTGGCCTTCTGGTTTTAAATGAAAAGAAATCCTATGATAAAGTGATACAGATAAATTCTCTACAAGGAACTTGATAGTGAAGTATTTATTTTAGTGCTCACCTTTTAAAATAAAAAATAATTTAAAAATTTGACAGCAAGAGATTTTCAGTGAAAAAAACTAGATAATAAATGCTTTTATACTTCTTTCTTCCAAGAAAATTTGCTATTAACTTTTAATAAATACTTTTCTAAGCTCTTTTTTCTTTACATACAGAAATGACTATATACAGGGAAGAAATTTTCTACAAAAACCATGATCATATTCTAAATTCTAATTGGGTTTCATGGCTTATATAAATGGTAAATAGTAACAGTAAATATCTTTTTGAAACAGGAAATACATTTCATTATAATTTCCCCTGAGTTGAAATACACAGGTATACTACACACTTATTTAATCATGTCTTGACTGTTGACTATTTAAAACTGGTTCTACTTTTTTGTTTGTTTTTCTGGAGAAACAGTATTGCTATGGAGCCTAGGTAGACCTCAGACTTACTATGTAGCCCAGGCTGGCCATAAGTTTGTGATCCTTCTGCCTCAGTCTCCTGTAAGCTGGGATTGCATACAAATGGCACTGAAGTGACCTGATTCCACTGAACAGTCTAAGCAGAACTATGATGGAGTTTTTGTGATATATCATTGTGCACAGCCTTTCTTATTTCTCCACAATAGATTTCCTGAAGTGGGACATTTGGTTTGCATGGCTGTAAAGGATGATTACACATTTAAATCTAATCTGACTTTCTACTACAATTATGACCCTGGAACCCTGTATACTGCCCCCTTAGCACAGGTACTTCAAAATTCTGACCAGCAGCTTTGGTTCTGACAAGACCCTAAGGCTTTGAAACCAAATGTATCAACAGGTTCATAACAAGTCACATTTCTATAGATAATCTGCAATGTCAGCCTGGTTGCCATGACTCAGGAGAAAATAGATGCCTACTGACCTTCAGCTTTCTAAAATGGTTCTTCCTGGTAGTCTAGTTCAAATAGCTGAACTTTTGCTTTAATCTCCTGTCTTGAACCTGATTTAGTTTTCTAGGGTCCTGAATCCTACCTGGTTCTGGCTAGCCTACTTCTTTCCAGATGCTATGTTCTCCAGATGCCAGAATCCTGTTTCAATAAAAATAATGTTGATGATAACTAGACCAAGAAAAATGCAAGCAACATAAATTGATTTCTTAAAAGTTTATATTTCATTCAATACTTTATAAGCTATAAGGTAAATACTATTAATGCCTCAATTTAATTTCATTTTTAATTATATGCATGTCTGTGTCTCTGTGTGGGTATGTGCATGTGAGTGCAAGTCCCTGTAGAGGTCAGAGGGATTGGCTCCCCTGGAGCTGGAGTTGAAGGAGATTGTGAGCTGTCTGCTGGGAATTGAATTTGGGTCCTCTGCAAGAGTAGTAAGCAGTCTTAACAGCTGAATCATTTCTCCAGCCCCAATTAATGTCCCAATTTAATAAATGAGGAAACTAAGGAAGAAAGATTAAATGATGTGACTGTAAAAACACAAAGTAAATAAATGCAAGGTGGGTTTGAGGGTCTGCATTCTTATCTCAACCCATCTTCTAAAATTTAACATCATACCTCACTATGACCTTCATATTTGGATGGCTCTGTCTAGTAGTGTAACTCTATTACTGTCTTGAAGAATAACATCAAACCAAATGCTGAGAAAATTGAAGTATAAAGATTAGGAACCATGTCAAAGGTTACATATGTAATCAGTATTAGATCAGATATTTGAATCAAATTATGTCTATAGAGCTGAAGCACCTTAAACATACAGAACCCTGTTTCTGTCCAGATGATATCATTAGTATATCTCATCTACCAAATTGGAATTCTTGGGTGGTTATGCTAACTCAGACAGACTGGTGTGGTACTGTTGTAGGCAGCCATCTAGAATATATGCCATTATAGCAAAATGTCAAAAGAGAAAGACTTAAATAATATAACTCAGCAAAACACATTTTCTAACTAGTAGTCAAGACCTTAAGACTGGCTTCTGCTTTCTGCATTTCTTGCTTTGAACCTGGTCTCTATCTTTGTTTCTTCATACTAAAAATACAACATGGAAATACAAACACAAAAATTAAAGCTACAAAAAAAGCAAAGAGATGGGCTGGGGATGTAGCTCAGTTAGTAAGCACTGGCCTAGGAGGGATGGAGTTCTGGGTTCAATCTCCAGTGCTTGGCAAACTGGGCATAATGGCACATGCCTATAATCCTAGCACTCAGGAGGAGGCAGGAAGATCACAAATTCAAGGTCATTATTATTTATATAGAGTTTGAGTCCTGCCTGGAATATACAAGATGTTGCTTAAGAACAACAACAAAAAGTAATGCGATATAAAGGATGAACTAAAAATGCTGTACATCTAATTCATAGTTCCATTACAGTATCATGAGGAATAATGGAAAATTTCATGAAGTAGAGCTAGGAATATTTGCAGAACATACCATTTCAGAGATTCAAGATGAGTAACGAACTGAAAGTTTTCCAAAAATATATTACCTTTCTATTGTACAAAAAACAACAACAACAACAACAACAACAACAACAACAAAAAGACAAGGACCTCCTTAGCAGAAACAAGAGAAATCAAAAAAGAGCAGAATGCTAAAGTCATGCTAGGACTTTATTAAGTAACTGAAAAAATTTCTTGAAGCCACAATCAAATAGTTATTAGAAAATAAATGGAAGGAGAAAAGGTGATAGGCAAGTATTTAGAATTATCATTATAAACTAATGTCTACAATATTTACCTCATAAAATGAACTTTCTCAGTTCATTTTCAGTCCTAGTGTATGCATAGGTCTGAAGCATTTGTTTCTGCCAAAATGAGTTTCGTTTAGTTTATGTTAGGTTTTTAAGCGTTATTTCTTGACCCTTGATGCTTAGGTTCTTGTGGATGTTAATCAACCACACATAATCTAACTTAAGTGGAAGAAGAGGATGACTGCTCAGGATTTAAACAACAAGGTGGCCTTGTAAGCCTCTATTGATTAGCTCCAAGAAGTCCAAGCTGAAGTCCTGTGGGGTTATGCTTAATGCTGACTGTTGATTATCTACGGCATATTTTTTTCTGTCTGGCTACCAACTCAGTCACTGTAAACAGACTTGAAACATTACTTTAAAGTTCCAAATACCTAAAAATGTGCTGAACTGGAGGTCATTGTTTCTAGATAACTGAACTTCTGAAAGTGATCAGCCACATAACTGTTTTATTTTGTTTTTTAATTTTTTGATTTATTTATTTTTATTTTATGCACATTAGTGTTTTGCCTGCATGTATATAAGTGTACCCATGTTGTGCAATGCCCACAGAGGCCAGAGTGGGAGTTGGATCCCCTGGAACTGGAGTTACAGATGGTTGTTAGCTACCATGTGAGTGCTGGGAATTGAACCCAGGTCCTCTGCGGGAGTAGCCAGTACTGTTAATCACTGAGCCATCTCTCCAGCCCCACACAACTATTTTAAATGTACGTGTTTTCATGTGTACTTTTCAGTATGCAACAAATAAATCGATGAATTTACTCATTTCCATAAACTGAAATGGCAAAAAGAAAAAAAAAAATCACATAGTGAGAGCTACATAAAAATGATGACTCATTTTCTACCTTGATCTCTGTGCTGGATAGCTTTAGTGTCAACTTGACACACCTGGGTTGAGGGAGCCTCAATTGGGGAATTGCCTCCATTGGACTGGCCTGTGGCTATGTCTGTGGGGCATCTTCTTGATGAGTGATGTGGAGGGCCCACCCCACTGTGGGTAGTGCCACCCCTGGGCAGGTGGGCCTGTGCTGGATAAGAGAGCAAGCTGAGCAGGGGCCAGGGGAGCAAGCCAGTAAGCAGCGATCCTCCATGGCCTGTGCTCCAGCTTCTGCCTCCAGGTTCCTGCCCTGAGTTCCTACCTTGGGCTCCCAGATGAGCTGTGACCTGGGAGATGTAAACTGAATAAACCCTTTCCTCCCAAGTTGGTATTGGTAAGAGTATTTTGTCACAGCAATGAAGAACAAACTACTAGGACAATCTCCAATAACTCTTCTCACACAATAATGAGAAAGTCTTCATGATACAGATATTTCCCTGGATCTTCACCTCAACTAACACTAACATCTTACATATTTTCTTTACATTTTATCAATCCTCCTTTTAAAAATATATATTCTCCACTTAGATTGTTATTTTGGAACAGATGAATTGCTATAAAAAAGAAACAGATAACTAATAACTAATGAGTGCATATGTATGGATGAAGGCTACGTAACAAAAATCACAGTGGGAAGGGAAACCTGCCTTTGAGTTGTTGGTCGGAATAGTCCAAGAGATTCCCCAGATAATACGGGCTATTGCCACAGTCCTTGATTGTCTCCCAGAACTTGAAGGTAAGACCCTATTGTTCCAAGGCACAACATACTTCAGAAACAGGATGTGGAACAATTTTGCTAGAACTGACCCGGAAGCCTCCTCCCTGAAAATTAGCTCTCATAGTATTAGAAATACAGTGCAAACTGCCAAGGGAGAAAACCAATCAATGATCCTATCCAGCTGTAAAGTCTACCAACCACAATGACTGGTCTAGCAATCATTTCTATTCATGCAGTAGTGGCATTCATCTTAGGTGTAATCAACAGCTATCTAATTGGACTTAAAACCCATCAATGAAAGGGAATTCATTCCTGGTACTGTAAACATAGCCAGGTACACATGGCTAGAGAGGTCACAGACCCTAGAGAAGAACCTAAGAACTTACTTTGGTCACTTCCATAGACTAACATAATTTCTTATATATTCTAAATACATATCCTTATATTTATGACAAGTATACCTCTCACCACTCATCAAAGAAGTTTCTTTCTGCAACAGATGTCGAGACAAAAACAAAGTTCGCCAACTGGTTAAATAAGAGAAAAAGTAACTGTGACAGGCCAGCCCTAAGTGACATATTTGCAATACAACCTCTACACCTAAAGCCCAGGGAACATCATGGAAGAGGGGTGGAAAGAAGATGCTGAGGGAGGGAGAATCAATTTCCTCCAGGGAGTAACTCGCTGAAAGATTATCTAATCCCATGTACCTTAAACACAGATATAATTAAACACCACTGAATGGACAGAGTGCATTGTGTGTGTGTGTGTGTGTGTGTGTGTGTGTGTGCATTTCATAAATGTATGTATGTATGTATATGTAACAAAACTGATCGAAGAGGAGAAGAAATTGAGAAGGAGTTTGGGGGGCATGGGAGGAACTGAAGGGGTACTGGGAGAGATGAAAATAATACAAATACAATACTCATATATGAAATTCTCAAAAATAAAATAAAATAAGATAAAGTAAAATAAAAGTTAGGCCATAGTCTCTATAAGTAGACTATGTTATAGAATAGTCTTGTAAAATAAAAGAACATGAGCCAAGTATATGATTTAAAATTTTCTAGCAGCCATCTCAGAAAACTAAAAAGTACCATAGATTAAACGTGATGATTAATGAAAAAATTTGTACTGAAACACTAAAGACTATCTTTACTTAAAAAATGTAAGAATATATATATATTTTTAAAGTGACTATTAAGACAAAACAAATGGAACTACAAGACTAGGGCATGTGATCAATATTCAAGAGTTTAAAAGACAGGCTCTAGGCATAGCAACTGCAGATTCCAGGATAAGCAGATTCTACACTGATAAAACTTCACTTAGCCAGGAGCTATGTTCCACACTAATCATCCCTTAGTGCCCAAAGTTGATATCTAACATTATAGTATCTTCCCTGAGCAGAGCTTAAACAGGGTGATAAACATGGGTAATCACCCTGTCTTCCTTTTCTAATCTTCACGACATTTAAAGAAGGTCAAACTCCTTCAAGAGGTAACAAACACACAAAACCCAGCGACATTCCAAAAAGTTTCTAATTACTAGTCTAAAGAAAAATTCTGACTCTTCCACTTGAAAGCAATTATAGTGTCAGGTATGGTACAGGCCTGAAATCCCAGAACTTGAGGGGTAGAGGCAGAAGGATGACGAGTTTGAGGCTATCCTGAGCTAAATAGAATGACCCTAGCTCAAAAAAATAAAACAGCTAAACAAAACAAAAAGTATTTAGCTGATACAGTTATAAGACAACTTAAAGGAAAATTCTATGTGAAACTAATGACTAAAAACATGTTATATACCATCACTGAAATCTATGACTTTTGAAAGTTCAAAGAGAACAGAGAAAATAACCTTCAGATAAATGGCAAACTTACTTTAGCTACTTCTTCTTCTAATCGTTCTTGATATTGCTTTTCCATCAATTTAACCATATTCATTTCTTGCTTCACTCCAAATCCACCAGAAAACTAAATTAAAGAGCAAAATAGGGCATATTTATTTTTTAAAGCAATTATACACCAACTTTTCATACTCTTGTAATTTCAAAACATTCCCCAAATATCATTATTTCTTAGAAAACTTCTGGGTACTTTTAATTCTACTAAATTATTTTATTTATAACTGTGAACTTAGAGATGCAAAGAGAGATGTATTTACATATTTAAAATAAAGTGGGTTAAGGATACTTAAATATAGTAAGATTATGTGTGTGTATATATATATATATTTTAAGTTAAATGTGAAGCTCTGGTTATGTTTCTTTGTGAAATTACAATTTTTCTTCTTAGTATTTACTAACATGAACCAATTTTCCACAATGTACCAACATCCAAACATAGTAATTTTAGTAATGTAAACACTTTCTCAGCATCAAAGTACTTATTTAACAGCTATGTAAATTTGATCCAAACGGAAAATTCGTATGAATGCAGGAGAATCCAAAATGTGGCTAATGTCTCTCCTTGATGCATAGAATGAGAAAGGGCAGTGATCTTCATAGTCTCTAGGACATACACGGAGATAAAATACCTACTTAGAGTAGATGGAGACCAGAGTTCTGCAGCTGGAGGTTTGAATTAGAGATAATATAATGCTGAAGAGAGGCACAGGGTGCTTTCCTATGGTATGCTCTATGTTAGATGAAGAGCTTTAATAGAACACTGGCCTCTACCTGAGGAGGCCTCAGCCACCATCCCAGCACCTTGGATGTTCCAGATTCCTAAACAACATTTCAAACATGGCATGTCCTACTTCCCATGCTAGGAAACTGATGTTACACAAACCATAAATAAGTTTTATAAAGAATAAAAAAGGCAAAATTTAAATTGATAACATGCTTGGAAGGGAAAAATATTCCTCAAATTTAACATTCTCTGTAGTTTCCCTATACTATGAAAATGCTTGTTTCTTTAAATATTTTCAATCTTTTGTATTTATAGGATAATTGCTAAAGCACAGTCATAAAAATCATGGTAAGGAAAACCAGTGTATATAATAGCTTTAAAATAAAGATGAGAAATACAATACCTCTGCTATACCATCAATATTTTCTTTTAGATAATTTCCAGGGCACACTGTTTTCTGTGCATCTGATTCTGTGACTACCTCTGACTCAATGGACAAGCTAAATACAAAGCAAAGAGGGTGAAGAAATTAGTCTGGGGTTTCACAGCTGTTCCAAATTTTACAGCATGCATACTATATATACTGGGAAAGGGGAAACAAAAACGATAGATTAAGGATTACAGGTATTGTAACAAACCACATTTTTGTCTAATTTTTCCACTTAGAAGTAAAACAATTTCAAGGATTTTAACAAATCAACAAATTTTATGTCCTTTTATAAAGTGCATTAAAATGTTAAATCACTATTTATAGGCATTAACTTTTTAAAAAGTTATCGAAGATACATCAGTTTGTAAAAAATGTATAAAATCTCACTTTTATTAAAAACTTATTTACCACATATGTATATATGAATAGAAAAAAAGCCTGAAAGAAGACACATTAAGAGTGACAGTGATGGGAGCTGGAGAGATGGCTCAGTGGTTAAGAGCACTGACTGCTCTTGCAGAGGACCCAGGTTTGGTTCCCAGCACCCACATGGTGGCTAATAACTGTCAGTATCTCCAGTTCCAGGGGATCTGGCATCCTCTGACTTCTGTGGGTACCGCACAACACAAGAACACTTTACATACATGCAAGCAATACACTCATACACATAAAATAAAATAAAAAAAAAAAAGATTCCTAATTTCTATAGTTACTTTCTGACTCTGTTGTTTTTAATCTAGTTATGTATTGTTTGGTATTATAACTGTATTCTTTATTGTTCTACAAGAATTAAGTACTTTATAAATTTTTTTTCTTAAAATGTTTAGCTCAATCAATATGTCATCATCAATCATATTGTCATCAATCATATTGAATATGTCAATCTCTGACGAAAAAATTCTCAAAAAAATACCAGCAAACTGAATCCAAGAATATATTAATTTCTGTTTCATTTAATCTTTACTCTTTCTTTTCTTTTCTTTTCTTTTTTTTTTTTTGTCTTTTTGAGACAGGTCTCCCTATAGCCCCAGCTGGCCTGGAACTCACTTTGTAGACCAGGCTGGCCTTGAACTCAGAGAGACACCTGCCTCTGCCTCCCAAGTGCTGGAACTGAAGGAGTGCGCCACCACACCCGGCTAATCTTTACATTCTTAAGGGCAACTGTTATTATCCTTATTATTATTTACAGATATTTATATAATTTGTGATCACATAGCCAGTTAAAGGTTAAAGCAGAGGTCAGAGATCTTTCTGACTTTAAAATTCATGGACTTTCCAATCTCAACTATTTGTCTAAAAAGCTTTTGGTATGAAGTCACAAATATATGTTAAAGGAAGACTATTTTCCTTAAATTATTTCAAGTCTTCTTTAAGACAATAGTAAATTCTTAATTCAAAATGTAAGAGAGGGTGGTAAACAGGAGCCCAACCACAGAAGCTGCAAAGTGGCCATACTTTCAGAAGCCTTCCATTTCTTCATGCATTGGAGGAAAGCTGGACTAATTAAAGAAGGATTTCAACAAATACAGTGCCTGATTAATAGAGGTTTTTGGCAACCTATTTCTATCAGAAAGCCTACAGTAGTGGTTTCCAGATGATAATCCATGGGTTGTGTGCATCAGATTATCTTGTTAAATATACAAAATTTCAATTTTCATTTTGAGTCTGACTCCAAATGTTCAATCAAGTAATTTCTGATTATAAAT
>NW_008358866.1:8328581-8359339 GCF_000622305.1 Nannospalax galili | reverse complement strand
TATGACTGCTTTCAAAAAAGTAAGAACATTCAATGTATCTTTCACCACCATAAAAAAACAACTGCGGTATAGTTCCATTAACAAGTGCCTATGAAAACATCAATCCTAGAACAGCAGGGCCAGTCAAAGTTAGAATAAATCTCTGGTTTTTATAGAACTAGCTACATGCTAAAGTATGCTTCCCAAATACATTATAAAAAATTCCTTTATCAAGTATCTACTGAGCACCTACTATACTCAAGGAATTATAGGGCTTTAAATAAAGTACTTAAATGAACAAAGATTCCCCGTCCCTCCTAAAAGTTTATAGTCACCAGACACAATGCTAATTCATGTAAGGTGACCAAAAAAGGCCTTTTGACAATATAAAAACCCAAAGGAGGTGAGGGTGCTGGGCATGTCAACAACTGGTGAATGACCATTCTGAGAAGGAGGACAGTCAATGAGAAATCCTTTTTTAACTTTAAAAAAAAATTTTATTTATTATTTTTATTTTATGTGTATGCTTGTATTGCCTGACTATAGGTAAGCACACCCATGTTGTGCAATGCCTGTGGCAGTCAGAAGAGGCTGTGAGATCCCCTGGGACTGGAGTTATGGACAGTTGTTAGCTGCCATGTGGGTGCTGGGATTCGAACCCAGGTCTTCTGTAAGAACAACCAGTGTTCTTAATCGCTGAGCCATCTCTCCAGCCCTGAGAAAGCCTTTTAAGCAGGAGCATGCTGATCTATTTGTTAAGGACTCCAAGGAGGAAGTATGGTTTGAGAATACATAGTGATAGCCAGGGCAGCATGTGAAAAAAGAGAGAAAGGGCATGGGAACTTACTATGTAGGACAGAAGGGCACTGGAGTAACATGATCTTTCTTAAGTTTTAAAGAGCAAAGTGCTGGCACCTGGGTTGACTGCAATAGGTCTACATGACAAGAGTAGGGACCAGTGGGGTGGTGGGAGGTGGTGCAGTTCCCATGTACTTTAAAGGTGGAGAAAACAGGATTCATCATAGAGTAGAACAGAGATGAGAGAAAAACAGGGGTCATGACAAATGGAGACACCTGCAAAAGGAACACTTTGAAAAGGCCCATCACTACATTATGATAAATTTTAGCACACCATAACCAAGTGAAGGAAATTCAGCCATGAGGAATGACTGTATCTTGTACTAGTTGGATATTCACCAAATCCAAGTAGTGAAGGCAAGGTGTAGAATACATGACAAATGCATTCCCTCTACCAGATTTAATCCAGCAGAACAAAATCCTTAGAAAAAATCTAAGTAAAATTCCTAAAGTGTTTCAAAAGAACAGAATGATATCCTGTTCTTATTTTAGACATTTTTATCTTAAAATAATCATTCCAGATATTGACTAAGCTTACATATACTGATGAGTGACAGTAAATAGATACCTTGGCTGAGCTGTGGACTCACTCAGAGTTTGAAGTCTTTCCTGCAAACACTGGATCTCTGCTACATAGTTTTCTTCAGTTTCTTTCAATTGTTGCTGTAAAGAGAGTATGCGGTACTCTAGTTCTTGAACTTGTTCTTCAAGTTGTTTAATTTTTTCCGTATCTTTCAGAGAAGACCATTTGTTTTTATGACTGACACCTGTGTTATAGGAACATAATATAAAAGGCATACTTCAATAGCAAATTTCTTAGTGAAATAGCACAATTAACTAATTGTGTATATAAAAAACATATATGCTTTTCTGAAAAAAATGCTTTTAGGGTCTGGAGAGATAGCTAAGTGGTTAAGAGCACTGACTGCTCTTGCAAAGGACCTATGTTCAATTCCCAGCACCCACATGGTGGCTAAGAACCATCCATAACTCCAGTTCCAGGGGAATCCAATGCCCTCTTCTGACCTCTGCAGCACTGCACGACACAGGTGCACTCATATACATGCAGGCAATACATTCATACACATAAAATAAAAATGACAAAAAAAGTTTCTTTTGCAACAGATGGAGACTATTACAGAGTTCCACAACTGGTCACACACAGACACTGTCTAAGAATTGTCCAGGCCTAAGTGGCAAATCTACAATGCAACCTCTACACCTAACGCTCACGGAACATAGAACAAGAGGTAAAGAGGACACTAATGCATCTCTCAGTTCTCATCAATGAAGCTCCGTCATGCAACAGAGGACCAGGAACACAAAAGGTCACAAATGGCCAAAGCATAGCGAGTAAGAGTCTGCAGATTGTGGGTCCTTAGACAGGACTCCTATATTAAACTCCACCCATTCAGAGGGAGGGCAGAAATATTGTAAGATTGTAAGAGCCACAGAGGAGGTGCATGACCATACGGAAATAAGAGGCCTACAGGCTCCTGGGACCTTGCTCATATGAACCTACAGCAATGTTGTTAGCATGCACATGACCTATGCAAATTTAAGCAGACAAAACCCCAGCACAGAACTGTGGAAATGGATAACTAGCTCCAATCTTAGTCAAAAAACTGTTGGCAGCTGATTACTGCTGGGTGAGAAAGAGCTGATCTTCTTAAAGGGAGGGACTCTAGATAGGCGGACTAGACCCCAGAGATGAACTTGCACTGAGGGATGTCTGAGGATACTAATGTGACATGATAGATCTTAACACAAATGACATAATGTATCAATTCCAGTGGAGGTGGGGGCTAGGAGAGGGTGCCAATAAGGAAGAGGGTATAGAGACAATTAAGATTAATTAAGATGTTCTATATGAAATATACAAAAATGTAATAAAAAATTTACAAAAAAAAGTTTTCTGCTCTTAAGGAAACATGATGGTTTAATTAAAGAAAACAAAGACTAAAAAATAAAATAAAATAAATAATAAAATATGCTTTTAGTAATAACTCAGATTTCAAGCTTACTTATTTTGATTGAAGCAAATGGTATGACCTGAGATCATTTTTTCTATCTAAATTTAAAACAACTCAGAAACATGGAATGTAAGAAATGAGAAAGGACTAGAGATAAGGAGTCTGTATCTTTCACTTTAAGGATGAGAAAACCGAATCAGATAGCTTGCAGAGAAATGCTCATGATCATCAAATTATCACAAATTTTATAATAAGAAAGCAAATTTGTAAATATTTGGTACAAAAGCACCGTAATATGATAAAGCTTAAAATTTACCAATATTTTGTGAATTGGTCATGTGAGACTGGACTGATAAAAACTCTGCTTCCTCTTTTGCCAGGTTTTCTTCTGCGAATTCAAGTTGCATCCCAACTGTTTGCTGTCTGTGAATCTATTGAAAACAAGAGAAGAGCAGTGACATAAATACATGATCCAGGATTTTGGAAATCTCTATTAGAACAATGAAAGCACCTTGCATTAAGTTTTTAAAAAATCATCTAAAACTACGACACTCTGATATGAACATTTTGTTTCTCTTTGACAAGTGATTCATAGTCACTCCCCTTCATGGCACTGAAATTATATTAGTAATGTTCTTTTATATCCAAGAGAAAGTTCACTTCTCAAAAGAAAATGTTTCACAGAAATTTGAACCGAAAGCACAACTTCATCTTTGAAATTTTAGCTCAAACATGATGAAATTTTATTATCAATACCTGACAATACAGCTGTTATTCATCTCTAGATAATGGGGATAACCAGGTAACTGACAAATGATATGCTGTACATTACAGTCAACACAAGGAAGGAAAACAACCAACACAGATAATCTCTGCTTATTTCTTTACTATGAAAGCTAAGCAGCAATATGTTAGATGCTTGTGTATTCATTTAATCATTCTTCACAGATTTAAGACACTAAACATCCAGCACTGTGATGAGGCAGAAGGCTTCAAAATCAGTTTAAAAGTGTGTGTGTATATATATATATATATATGCGTAATACACACACATACACATACTGTATCTGTCCTCACAGAATTTTGAGAAATAAAACTACTTGTGAAGTACTGAATTATGAAGTCTGGACATGACGACAATGACACTGAAGGAAGACAGAAATGAATCCGCGTAACTAGGGAGGGGGTGAGGATCAAACTTGATTTGGGCTTCAATCGTTTGCAGCAATGACTTTCTGGAAAGTCTCTGTGAAAAGACGACCTATGTTGTACTACTGAAGACACTGACTTGCTGACAGGGGCTAACAGGCTTCATTTGGATAAAAAAGGGAAAATAAAGCTAGATAAATAAAGGAGATCTAAGCTACAGGGAGCTTTAAAAGCAAAGGGAATGAGCCTAGACTTGCTGGACTAGATGAACACAGGATGCTACTATAAAAGCAGGTAAGTAACAACATGAAAGCTATGTCTCTAGAAGGTCTTTTCAACTGGTCACTCTCATCAAGTGTCCTCTACCACACTCCAACCTCCTGAGTAAATCTATATGTGTGCATGTGTCTGTGTGCACGCGTGTGTATGGTGTTATGCATATGTATACGTTTGTGTATGCATGTGCATGTGGATGCATACACGTGTATAGAAGACAGAACCAACATCAGCTAATTCCTCTATTACACTCTACCTTATTTTTTGAGACAGTATCTCATATTGAATCTGGAGCTTGCCATTTAGGCTAGACTGGTTAGCCAGCAAGTCCCAGGGATCCTCCTGTCACCACCTCTGCAGAACTGGGATTAGTCACACACCACCCTTTACGTGGGGTTCTAGGTGATTGAACTCAGGTCCTCATGCTTGCACAGCATGTACTTTCTAATTGAGCCATCTTTCCAGGCCCCTGAGTATGTTTCAAGGGGGATCTTACTCTTTACTTCCCAAGGAAAAAAAGAAAAACCACCAGGTAATATCCTAAATTTTCACCCTGGTATTTTCATCTTCTTACCTACTTCATTCACAAATACCTAATCCTTTACCATGTGTAATCAAGTGTGCTAACAGGAGGGAATAAAAGGGGATTCCCTGATTCTGAAGGTTTAGAATCCAGTAGAAGTGGGAGATCAGTAAACAAATAATTATAGTAAAATAAGAAGAGTGATGTGACACAACACAAGCTTGTACAGGGTGTTATGAAACATGAAAGAAGGGTGACCAAGCACTTAGGCTTATAGAAGCTAAGAGAAATGGAAAGATGGCTAAGTCTAGGAAGGCAGATAAAGAGGACACCAAGAAAATAACAACTAAAAACTAATTGTAACAAGAAATAGGAACAAACCAAGAAGACTGGAGGATGGGTGCTACTAGGCAGAAGCATGCAACAAAGCCCAGCAGTATGAGTTCCAATACATTTGATTAAAACAAGGATTAAAAAGTTGTGCAGTAGCTGGGCCTGATGGTCCACTCCTTTAATCTCAGCACTGGGGAGGCAGAGGCAGGGGGAATCTCTGTGTGACAGAGGCCAACCTAGTCTATATAGCAAGTTCCAGGCCAGCTGGTGTTACAGGGAGACCCTATCTCAAAAAGATAAAACAAATGAACAAATTAAAAAAAAAAACCCAAACAACAATAAAAAAAGGCGGGGGGGAGTTATGCTATAATATACTGTGGTCCTGACTCTACAAATTCTGGAATGCTTCTGCAATTATAGCTACTTTTCTGTGTTTAAAAATCACTCATTACCCAATAGGCAGAAAAGAGTTAAGACAGCAGTTTTGAGACTGCTTGTGTTTAGAAAGATGTGCTTACAAGTTTTGTCCTTGGCAGCAAATTGGGAAACTTGACTCATAAACCAATATAATTGGGAAACTTGACTCATAAACCAATACAAAATTGCCTAAATGACAAGTTGGCTTATCATTATGCCTAGAGTGTAAATCACTATGGCTTATGCTTTCCTTCTCAAGTCTAGATTTTACAGAGGGTCTAGGTAATTGACACCTCATAGCACACTGTGGACTCTTAAGTCTAGGTGAGTGAGTTCCCTTGGAAACAACAATTTGCACGTTATTATATTCATGCTGGAAGAATTAGTATGTCCTGTGACTGTACTGGGAAAGGACATTTGTACCTGCTTGTCTCAGGACTTGTGCCCTGCACCTTTTAAGCCCTTCCAAAGCTGATTTTGCTTTGAATGTTTTGACTTTGGCATGGCCTTCAACACAGCTACATGCTGAAATCTGGGTCCTACTATCAATCACTGAACCTGGGAGTATTCTTGGGGATTCCTGACAAATCAACAGGGAGTACTGTACACAGACATCTGAAGCCCAAGTTTTATAAATATAGCGACTAAAAAAACAAAAAACAAAAAACTTGGCCCTGTTTCTATACTTTTTTTTC
Source organism: Nannospalax galili (assembly GCF_000622305.1). Classification (NCBI taxonomy): domain Eukaryota; kingdom Metazoa; phylum Chordata; class Mammalia; order Rodentia; family Spalacidae; genus Nannospalax; species Nannospalax galili. The sequence continues at coordinate 8,353,136 of NW_008358866.1, read as the reverse complement.
TCCATATTGCACTATGAAATTCTTTGAGGATTTTCTCTAAAATATTTTGTGAACTGCCTTTCTTTTGCTACCTAAAATGTCTAGCCCATGAACACAAATATCCATCAGCTGTGAAATGTCTAGAAAATACAAATCCAAGCGTAGCATCACAATCTGTTACAGTCTATCTCTTCCCGTCATGGTCTTATTCTCTCATCAACATGTTCTAAATATACCACAATTTCCCCCTGAAGACTTGGATCGTATTATCTATTCTGACTGGAATACTCTTCCCTCCCCACTTCTATCGAAACCTACACACTTCACATGATTGAGCTGAAGATGTATTTCCTTCAAGGAATCTTCCTTAATTATTTCACGCTACAGTCATCTACCCGTTTCCTTAATTTCTAAAGTGCTTATCTGTATTTCTCTTTCAAACAGTACATGTTGCCTTGGACAGCTATTTATAAATATATACAAATTCCTCAAGCTAGTTTATAAGTGCTATCAATTACTAAATTTTTTCAGTCTTGCAACTTTATTTACATTATATTCCTAGAACAAAGAACAACATGGGACATAATAAGCAAAGTGAAAAGTTTTGGGTGGATAACTGAATAACAAGGTATCTATTTTTGTTTTTTTGAGACAGGGTCTCCCTGTAGCCCCAGCTGGCCTGGAACTCATTATTAGATCAGGCTGGCTTTGAGTTCACAGAGATCTGCTCTGCCTCTGCCTCCTGAGTGTTGAGATTAAAGACGTGTGCCATCATGCCTGCCTTCTCTCTCCTTTTTTTTTTCTCTTCCTTTCTTTTCTTTTCTTTTCTTTTCTTTTCTTTTCTTTTCTTTCCTTCTCTCTCTATCTTTCTTTTTCTTTTGGACACTCAATGGTCAGGAAGAGAGCTATCTAAGTTCTGATTGGATGTTTTTCTTCAAAATGGAGAGGCGAAACTACTTTAGGGGGAAAGAAGCTAATAAATGCAAACTTTATAATCTTGATTGAGATCTATATATAAATTACTTTCAAGTAGAGATATCCAAGTAGAGATGACCCTGTAGTTCAAAAGGACTAACTGTTATGGCTAGAATTTTGAATGTTTTCCAAATGCCCCAAATGTCAAAGGCTCTGTTGAAACGTTTACGAGGTAGTGTTTAGTGGTAGGAAGTTAGGTCATAAGGGGCGTACCCTTGAGGGGGATACTGGATGCCAGCACCTTCCCTCACCTCTCTTTTTGCTTCTAAGCCACCATGAGAACAGGTCTCATCCATCAAGTGCTTCTGCTATGATGTAATGTGAAACCACAGGCCAAAACAGTAGGTTCAAGTAACCATGGTAACCTCATAACTTTTCTTCCTCTTAAACTGTCTCAGGTACTCTGTCAGTGAAAAAAACTGACCCAGACATAGAGATCTGGAGCTATGAAAGCATACACTGTCAGAACAGGATGAAAAATACAGGTTCAGGGCTGGAGAGATGGCTCAGTGGTTAAGAGCACTGACTGCTCTTGCAGAAGACCTGGGTTCGATTCCCAGCACCCACATGGCGGATACAAACTGTCCTTAACTCAAATTCCAGGGGACTCTGAAGCCCTCTTCTGACCTCCGTGGCATTTCACGACACGGGTGCACTCAGATACATGTAGGCAATACATTCATACACATAAAATAAAAATAACAAATAAAATATTTAAATAAAATTTTAAAAATACAGGTTCAGGGCTAGAGAGATGGCTCAGCTGTTAATAGTATGGCCTGGGTTTGATTCCTAGCACCCACATGGCAGCTAAAAACCATCCCTTACTCCAGTTCCATGGGATCTGACGCCCTCTTCTGGCCTCCACAGGCATTGTACCCTCATGGTGCACTTACATACATGCAGGCAAAAACACACACATTAAAAAACAAACAAACAAACAAAATACCCACAGATCTTTGGTAAGTATAAATAGGGTAAGCATAACAAAGGCTTAAAAATTCATAGAAATTAAAGAATTTTTTTTTTCTCAGAAAGCAACAAATACACAAGAAATAACATGGGGTGAGGAAGAAGCTCACCTGCCTAGTAGGTGTAAAGCCCTGTGCAAGTGCCAATACCACACATGCACAAAAAAATTTACTTGGAAAGATTAAGATTAAGCATTCTTTAAAAAATTTATTTATTATTATTTATGTGTATTTGCCTGCTTGAGCTTATGTATACCATGTACATGCAGGGGACTCCAGAGGCTGGAGAGTGTGGGATCTCCTGGAACTGGAGTTGTAGGTGGTTGTGAGCTTCCTGATGTGGGTGTTAGGAACTGAATCTGGGATCTCTGCAAGAGCAGTAAGTACTCTTAACTGCTGAGCCATCTCTCCAGTTCCAAGATTAAGCATTTTTTTTTTAATGCCTGTGATTGCAAAGTGAAGGCTCAAATTTGAAACACAGAAGTATGTGCTCTTTTAGAGAAAAAAAAAAAAAAAAACCAAAGTGTTTTTTAACCTTCTTTCAACTTGAAGGAAAAAAAAAAAAAAACTGTTGTTTAAGAAAACTTCCACATATACTTTTAAAAAATATTCTGGATTTACTTATTTTTATTATATGTGTATGAGTGTTTTGCCTGTATGTATGTAAGTGCACCATGTATATGCAATGCCTGTAGAGGCCAGAAGAGGGCGATGGATATCCTGAAACTGGAGTTATTTTAGTTGCAATATGGGTGCTGGGAACTGAACCAGTGTCCTTTGCAAGGGCAGCCAGGGCTCTTAACCACCCAGCCATCTCTCTAGTCCCCTACCTCCACATGCTTTTAAAAGCAAAAATTTCACATAAAATTGTCAAAAGAACAAGCAAGAAGTTGGATATAGCAGCATATACCTTTAAACCTGGCACAGGCTGTGAGTTCAAGGCCAGTCTGAGCCACAAAGCAAGTTCCAGGCCAGCCCAGGCTACATAATAAGGCATTATCTTAAACAAAACAAAATAACCCAGAAACATAAAAAAACAAAAATAACAAAAAGAGGAATGGAAGGTGGGTCAGTCTCCAGCATGCATGTACATGCATGTGCGCGCGCGCGCGCGCACACACACACACACACACATACAATTAAAAGTTATAAAACCTTGCACAACATGGGTGCACTCACATGCAGGCAATACACTCATACACACAAAATAAAAAATTTTTAAATGATTTAAATAAAGTTATAAAACCATAATAGATGAGAAAACTAACATTGAGAGAAATTTAAACAAGTTCTAGAAGATAGAAAAAGATGGAAGAATACTGAGGAAGCAATCATTGATGAATCAACAGCCTACAGGATATTGGAGGGTATCACAGCCACACAGGAGACAGTGCACTTGCTAGAATCTTAGAGGCCCCAGGTTCAGAGAACAGCACAATGACAGGTAGAAGGAAGGCAAAGAGCAGAAGATAACTGTGTTGGCCATTTGCTTTAACCACAGCATAGCCTTTCTCATGGTCAAAAATTTGGTAGTTAGTAAAGCTTATTCTCAAATAGGATAGTGTGGGCCTGTGTTCCAGAGTAAACCCTCTCACAGACTACAAGAGAAAAGAAACATGTCTTTCATGAAAGTAAACAGTTCCTGCTCACTGTCCTTATACAAAACAGGCAAAGTGAAGATGATGATGATTGTTTGTATTTATTATAAAACCTCTTACACTAGTTAATAGTTTCAGCTACTTACTGATATAAGGAAAAGCAGCACTTTTCAAAGACTGAAAATGAGGACAGAAGAGAACAAAAGGAAATCTGGTCATTTCACTGGTCATTTTTTTCAAAGTAACTTTAGGAGTGTATGACAGAAGCTCATTTACAGAAGAGGCAACAGAGCATGATGGGATGGAAAATGTTGCCTAAACATAATTCACTTTCTCAGAGAACGTGACCACAATGAAAACAAAGAACCATAGACAAGGGGTGATGTCAGGTTAAGGAAGGGCAAGTTATACTCTAAATCAGAGAGCTGAACAAATATACCAGAGAGAAAGGAAAACAGAAATGTAGGGGGGAAAAAAGACAGACCACGTGTCACATAGAAGCTCATTCTTAAAATCACTGCACGTAGAAGGCAGGACTGTAGTGAGCTTGAGGCCAGCCTGGGCTACACAGTGAGTTCTAGACCAACATGGGCCATAGTGAACACCTTGTCTCAAACAAAACAAACTACCACCAACAAAAACAGAGACAGCAACAGGAGTCTGAAAACAGAAGGGTGGGAGGGGAACAAGATACCAATTAGAGACGGGAAGTAGGTATTATTAGTGAAAGGATAGGAAATAAAACAGTATTGATGAGGAAAAAGAAAAACTTCCAGACAGAATCAAAGTAAGTTTAGGTAACTGGAAAATTAAGAGGTAGCAAGCTGAGTTAAGGTATAATGCGCATGACTGACAGAGAAGTCAGGGCTAAGGTCATCAGAGGAGAAAAAAGAGACTAAAGTGGTGTTTGAAACCTCAGGAACTCTAAGGCTGGGGAACATCTGCGGCTGGGGAACATGAGAAGATGAATGAGCATACAAAAACACTGCCAGGTGACCCTGAAAGTCCATCTGAAGTCAGAGACAAACCTGACTATCACCATCTGATATTCTCAGTGTTCTTCAGAAACCTAAATAAAAAGAAAAAAGGGCCCTTGGAGGTTGGAGAATTAGCGTGGAAAAACAACAATCTAGTCTGCTATGGTATTAATAAGAAAATGCTCCATTGATTCTCAATCAGCCAGGAAGAGAATCAGAAAAAGTAGTAACTACAAGGAAACAATAGTTCATGAAAGATTTTTACTGAACAGCCTGCCTTCCCATGTAAGTATATATAAGATACCTGCTTTCAGATTTGAGACAAAGGAAGAAAGAAAGGGAAGTGAGGAGGAAAATATGAAAAGAGATGACTCAGTCTAAACATCTCTCATCAGCAATAGAACTTCCACTGTCTGCTAAAAATCTTCAAACTTTGCCTAAACATTTTAATAGAACTGAGTACCATAAAGCACCCCAAATAAATGAAGATTCCTTTTGATTTCTTTCTACAACTTGGACTTACAGCACTTGTCCTTGACAATATGTGTTTAATTTTTCTGAAACAGTTAACCAATTATAGTATGTCATGTACACTATCTTACTTGCTTTCTATGAACACATTTTTAAAATAACTATTTCAAAATACAATGGAACCATATGAACCCTGCTATGTGATACTAATAGGCTATGTGCTAAACAACTAAACTCATCAGTTTACAAAAGTTATGTGTAGAGGGCTATTGCAGCTCAGGGGTAGACTCATGTCCCAGACGGTGCACTGGTTCAAACTCCAGTACCACAAAAAGAGGGAAAAAAAGTTGTACATAGATTAAATGCAATTCTTTCACATAGTTCAAAGTCAGACACCTGTATATACTCTATCCGGATTTAAAACACTGTCTCAGGGAGGTGCATATAGTTCAACTTCTGGAAATTTCTTCAGTTTCTGATACAAATGCTCTATATAAATGGCTTATTATTCCAACATCCTTTTTTATGTTCACTTATTTTAGAACTTCTTGACTGATAAAACAGCTTAAAAGAGCATGTAATAAAATAAATGCAAACATTCTATTTCCCATTTCACGGACCTTGGTGAATCGTGTCTGGAGTGTCAAGAGCTTGTTGTATTCTTCAGTCACTTTGTTGAGAAGGGTTTGCATGTTTTCTTGAAAATCTAGATGACAAACAATTATAATAATTTCACTTCATAGTAAAAGGTTATCTCTTTCAATAAACATTATTTACCAATTTATAACTTTAGAAAACTATCTGGTAGTAATAAAACCCATGTATCTAGTAATCAAAAAATTTTAAAATCATTAATTTGAAAGAACTGGTATAAAACTAACTTGAAAATTCATATTAAAACATGCTAGTTTCTGTAGTTTTTATTAAGTGGTATATAGTTTGCTCATTATCTATACAAATGGACAGGGCACACACATCTGTGAAGGAACACAAAAAATTAATAGAGGTTGTAATTTGCTAAAAGAAAACCAAAACAACTAATACCACATTTATAAAAGAAAATTATTTCTTAATAGAACTCATTTTTCAATTACAGAAATTGGCAATTTCTTGTTCTTAACTTTTAAAATAATAAACTAGTAATTTAAATTTAGTAAATTCAATAACTCTTTAAAGATTAGGTTCTACAGCATGGAAAAATTAACAGAAAGAATTAGAATGAAGAAAAAGTTAGAAGTAGAGGAACAGAGCACAGAGAAACAAGGCTAAGTAAAAAGTGTCAATTATCTTCACATAATTTTACCATATAAAAATGAAAAGCACATACTAAATACAAATTCATAACTGAAGACAAGATATTAAAATAGCAAAGTTATCTGCAATTAAGTCATGTTTAGAGCTAAGTTTATCATTAATTGACTTAAGAAAATTAAATACTGTTTAAAAACATGGAAAACTTTTTACCTTGAACTTCATATTTATACTCTTGCAATTCTGGGTTTTGATTCTGAGACATGTAAACACCAGAATTCTCTCTTTCTTCTATATTCACTTCATATTTTAAAGGAGTATAACATTCACCAAAGACATTGCTTAAAGTCTGTTAACAAATAGAATATTTTAAATTACAAGATTATAAAACACTCTCCTAGAAGCAAAAAATGGTTAATAAAGTCAGAAATCACTCTTCATCTATACATGAAATCAATCTGCAGGATAGACAAGTCCATGTTTTCCCCTCTGACATGGAATTATTCTTATATCAGGAAAATCTTGATTGCACAAAACTATGGTTTTGTTTTGTTTTTTTCTGTTTCTAATAATGGAATATATATACCTTGCACCCTAAGCTATCACTTCCTAGCTTGAGGCTTACTCTGATGTGATCTCTGTACCTTTATATATCCCATTATTATCAGGCATGGTAGTACACGCCTTTAATCCTAGCAAATGGAAGGCAGAGGCAGGTGGATCTCTAAGAGATTCTGATCAGCCCAGTGTACATATCAAATCCCAGGCCAGCTAGGGCTACAGGGAGACCCTGTCTCTCTATATATCATGTAAAAATTATATATAACATATGTAACTACATATATAATTATTAGGTCAACTATCCTAGAACAAATTAAAGAATGACCATTAGAGAGGTCTATAAAATCTAACAAAATGACAATATCTCAAGTAGGAGATATAACATACTTTCTATAACATGCAAGAGTGATTTTCTGTGATTTACCACACAGAAAATTAAAAGTACCTGATACGTTATTCTCCTACCTAAGCAACAGATTCTACCATCATTTAAAACAGTACATAGAATTATTTGATAAGCCATCTAAATTACTTTTCCCTTTGTCTCCCACACAAGTGGAAATAACTTATCAACAACTTTTAGACTTAAAACCAAATTGTTTGTTGCCGATATTTCTTGAGGTTTCTTGCACTTCTGAGTTAAACTACAGTGTCAGTTAGTCATTGAGTGTATCAACTTTTCAGGACAGCCCCTAAGATGAAATTATATCACATTAGAGTTGGTTTTAGAAACCTTCATGACCACTTGGATCTACAGGTGAACAAACTGAGTCCCAGAAAGGTTAAGTAGCTCCTCTCTGGCAACATCAATGATTACAGTGTCTACTATGTTGGTGGTACAACTTATCTGCATTTCTCTGTTCGTTTTTTGTGAGATGGGATTCAAGAGCATGGTGCTATACCACTGAGTCATATCCCAAGCCTTAAATTCCTTTTTTTAAAAATCTGCTGCCAGAAAAAAACTTAAGATACTCATTTTAAGCTTAAAATTCAGAAATGTGGTGGTGCAGGCCTTTAATCCTAGCACTTGGGAGGCAGAGGCAGGTGGATCTCTGTGAGTTCAAGGCCAGCCTGGTCTCCATAGTGAATCCAGGCGAGCTGTGACTACAGGGAGACCCTATCTCAAAAAGACCAAAAAAAAAGAAAGAAAGAAAGAAATGCTTTTTAAATATAGTTCCAGAAGTAAGATATCAGGAAAACAAGGTTGGATGATTCTGCTCATGTCAAAGATACTTTTTAAGCACTAGCTTACCTTTGAAATATAAGAACATTCCTCAGACACTGCCTTCTGAAGTCTTCCAATGAGCATCTGCAAAGGCTCTGCATGATCACCTAGTGGAAAAGTTACTGCAGTGAGCCCTTAACTGTTAGTATTGCTATATTTAATCTGTTTTAACTAGAAGCTTCCTTAAAATAAGACACATTTCATTTCTTTCAAATTTATTTTCCATTGCTCAATGTTAATTGTCTCAAATTTGTAAGATTTGTCATTTCTATTCTATAAAGTGGTATAATGCAGTGACCTAAAATCCAATACAAGAAATATACCTGATTATCTATCAAATATATCCTTGCAAAACTGGAACAAAAGTTTCACAGATCAGTATTCATTCACACAGGGTGTGAACATGGCTCAGCAGTAGAGCACCTTGCCTAGCATGTGAAAGGGCTGTTTGAGTCTCGGTATTGCAAAAAAAAAAATTTTTAATTTACTCTTTTACATGTTATGCCCTCCAATATTTTTTGTTTTAGTCTACTCTTTTCAGAAATGCTTATCATTATCCACTGAGCTGACTTTATCATCTATTAACAGAACCATTAATTTGCAATCTAGAAAATACTGGATAGAATATCTCACACTTAAAATCTTACTAAATTCAAGCCCAAAGAGCTCTTGAAGTGAAAAATAAGCTGTCCTTATTTAAGCAGCTCTTGAAATTCTACTTTGTTCAACAGAGAATTCACTGAAAGCTTAGGATGCACCTCATTTCTAAAGGTAAAAATGAAGGACAAGAGATAAAAGAGGGGAAGTTCACTTAACCTGTTAAGAATCATTGAAACATTAACTGAAAGTACTCCATACAGGTTGTTCCTTCACTTATGGTCCCTCAAATGCTGTCACTTCCTACAGTGCCATCTTGGTTTTCCAATCATTTCCTACAGTCTCCCAGGACATCTCATTCTTGTCCTTGACCTAGGCCCTTTTACTTTCATATCAATTCTACATTTTTTTTTTATCTTCAGCCTAAAATTCTCTCCTGAGTTTAGACTTCTATTTTTAGTTGATTAGTGAATATTTTCCAAGTTACTAGACATGCTTAACTCAGTATGTTCCAAAAGGACTTTTTCTATGACTGCTCCTCTTTGAGGCTGGAACCACATTTATTCATTCTAGTTATCTAGGCAAGAAACTTCAAGATCATTCTTAACTTTAGTATTAACTGCCAATTAGATAACCTGCAGCTTTAATTCTTAAACTTAACTGTCATTTCTCAGTAATACCTACCTCAACATCTGTTTTATGGGGAATACGGCCAAGGTTTAGTTTTCCCATCAATAATTAAAATTATTTTCCAATTAGTCTCACTAGTGTCTCTTAAATAAAAATCTCACTATTGCTCCCACTATTTAAATTCTACATAGGTCTGAGCAATAGCAAAACGTTTAACGTGCTTCATTCAAGGTACAGAAATCATCTAACCAGGCACTTATCAATCTTTTCAGCTTTATTGCCACTACTTTCTTACACAGCTTGAACTTTCAGTTCTTCAAAATGAATGTCTTAAATCAATATTTAAAAACTGTAGAGCCATCCCTAAATTTCCAGTTCTATTTTCCTTCTGAGTACTGCTTCATCATCCCTGGAAGCACTAAACTTTTCTCCTTCATATTTCCATTCTTTCTAACTGACTATTTGTAAGTTTGGTTTACATCAAATAAAAATGCAGCAAATTATCATATATATCTACTTAGACAAATGCACTAATGTTTCCCTAGTGAAGTGGTTCAGCATGGTTCAGAAATTGTTGGTTAATTTTCCATACTCTTTCTGGATGAATTATACTTCTTTGAGAAAATGAATCAGTGATTTTTAGCTTTCTCAAGTACTAAAATGAATGACTAGTGATTATATGAATCAACAAATCCATGAATCAGATGTACAAGTCACCTTACCCTCTGGGTCCTGAGACAAAGACAGAATTATGAAATGGTGGATTCTAAGGAAAATGTATTTGTTTCATGGTGGTAACTCGGAAACCATTTACCTGTCTCTTCTGTTTTTATACTCTGCAGCTGGAGCTGGTGCACTTTATGAAGTTCTTTGATCTTTTCTTCTTGAGCAGAAATAAGCTCTTCTTTAAGCTTGCAAAGAGCTTTATCTTTTTCATTTTCCATATATTCACAAACCTGATCCACATGAGTTGAATACACCAGTGAAAGGCATATGCGCTGGGCTTCCATCTGAAGCCGTAAGTCATTCTTAAAGTGAATATATATATAAACATTATAAAAATTGGAAGTAACATAATAATTTAACTTCTGTTTTTTGTATGAACTGCAGTATAAAGGAGAAAATATTTCATAGTTTAAAAATTCATATAAAGGAACCAGTCTAATTTTTTTTGTGTTCATCCAGCTGCAAGAAAAGTAGTATCATATATTCACTATCTCAATTTTATAGTACAGCCAGAAAGATTCTGATCTGATCTTTTGTTGTCTGCTTATGATCCACCTGTCTCTGTCTCCTGCTTCTGCCTCATAAGTGCTGGATTAAAGGCGTGCGCCACTAGGGTTATGGGGATTGTCTGTCTGTCTGTCTCTTTATATATATCAAATAAAAATTATGTCATTATTATGTCGACTACCCTTGAACAAATTAAAAAATGACCATTAGAGAGGTCCATAAAAATCCATCAAAGGGGCTGGAAAGATGGCTCAGTGGTTAAGAACACTGGCTGTTCTTGCAGAAGACCCGGGTTCAAATCCCAGCACCCACATTGCAGCTAACAACTGTGTGTAACTTCAGTTCCAGGGGATCTGACAGCCTCTTCTGTCCCCCGCAGGCATTGCACCACATGGGTACACTTATCTACATACATGCAGTATACAAATACACATAAAATTTAAAAAATCCATCAAAATAATATATCAAGTAGATTAGCATACTTTCTATAACATACAGGAGTGATTTTTTTGTGTATTAATGTTTGACCTTCATGTATTTGTAAATGTACTACATGTGTGTGCAGTGTCCACAGAGGGTGTCAAATCCATCCCCTGGAACTAGAGTAAAAGGTATTTGCGAGCCACCATGTAGGCGCTGTGAACTGAGCCCAGATCCTCTGTGGTAGCAGCCAGTGCTCTCAACTGCTGAGCTATCTCTCTAGCTGTGGTTTGTTTGTGGTTTCTACCTTGATTATAATCTTGGAGCTCTGTCTAATAATTATAGGCAATTCTTTCATATGATAAACCATGAAACTTCTTGAAAATCTCTTTTGGTTATTTCAAATTCACTTCTATTTAAAATTTTTATTTTATGTGTATGAATGTTATGCTTGCGTGTATGTTCGTGCACCCATGTCATGCAGTGCCCATGGAGGACAGAAATGGGTGTCAGATCCACAGGAACTGGAATTATGGATGGTTGTTAGTGCCATGTGGGTGCTGGGATTTGAATCTGGGTCTTCTGCAAGAACAGTCAGTGCTCTTAATACTGAGCCATCTCACCAGCCCAAAATTCACTTATTTCTGCTCTTAATTTAATTTTATTTTTTTCCATCTACTTTCTTTGAACATAGGTCCTTGGACACTATTCTACCATTTTGAATAATTGACCTATTTTCAGTATTTCTTCTTTATTAAATTGGTACCTTGAGGGGTTGGACAGATGACTTAGCAGGTAAGAGCACTTGTTGATTCTCTAGAAGACCCAAGTTCCATTCCCAGCAGCTAAATTAATGGCTTATATTATTTGTAACTCCAATTCCAGGAGACCAATAACCTCTTCTGGCCTCCTTAGGCACTTACACATGAGGCATACAATCACAAAGAAAGAGGGCGGGGAGGGAGGGAGAGAAGGAGAGAGGGAAAGGGAGAGAGAGGGAGAGAGGGAGGGAGGGAGGGAGAGAGAGAGGGAGAGAAAGAGAGAATATTTAAGCCTAAAATTGTCCTCTATATGTCACTTATCATGTATTCTGCTTAAAAACAAAGTCTTGGTTCTTCATGTACATCTATCCTTACAGAGCAACTGTTAACTAATTAAGCTGAATTTCAGTAATGTTTCACTGTGAATTGGAACTACATAAGACAAACTAGCACTGTATAATATTAAAAATTACCATTCAGCAATGAAAGTTTCCATTTATTTAGGTCCCATCCTACTTCATTAAAGTATAACAGGACTGTCTGTTTGCTTCTGTTTTAAGAAGTATTGCTATGTGGCTCAGGCTAACCTTGAATTTACAACATTTTCCCTCAGCTTTCTGAATGCTAGGATTATAGGAGTACTACAGTTTTATTTAAATTGGACTTGGATATTTCTAATTTTTTTTGCATTTATTTTAACTTAAGGCTTTCCAGTTCATTTTCTTAATTTCTTATTCAATCATACCTGTGAATTATGAAAATTCACTCTTTCTCAACACTGACATCATACATCTCTTAGTCTTTCCAAATGTTAGGAAATTTAGAAAAATGCTGTATAATAAATGACAAAAGCTATTCTGATCTTCACATGAATTCTATTTTGTTTCACTGTTGATGCTTCAAAGATGGGCTTTATTTTCACTTTTTAAAATTTTACTGTCCTGTATCAGATACTGTTCTAGGTACTGGGCAGCATCATTAGCAACAGATATAGCAGTTCCTTTTGTGGTTACTGAGCTCCAGTACTTCTTTTGACACGTCTAGAGACATTTGAGAAGGAAGTCTCAGGGGATTACCCAGTCTCAGGGGATTACCCAGATCAGATGGCCCAGTAGGCGTATCTGTGGGGAACTGCCTTGATTGTTACTGATGTGGGAAAGTTCAGCCCACTGTGGGTGGCATGATTCCCTTGGCAGGCAGTCCTGTGCTATGTAAGAAAGCTAGCTAAACGTGACCTAAGAACAAGGCAGCAAGCAGCATTCCTCCATGGTTTCTGTTTCAAGTTCATGCTTGAGTTCCTGCCCTGATTTCCTTCACTGGTGGACTGTGATCTGGAAGTGTATGCCAAATAAATATCTTCTTCCCATAAAATAAACTTATTTCTTCATCCTCAGAGTATTTTATTACAGCAGTAGAATGAAACTAGAACACTCATTGTATGTATTTTAAAAATTCTGTACTTATAGTGAGAGTTAATAAAATTCTAGGCCTTAATTCACTAGGAAATATATATATATTTTGGTCTTTTTGAGACAGGGTCTTCCTGTAGCCCCAGCTAGCTTGGAACTCGCTATGGAGACCAGGCTGGCCTCGAACTCACAGAGATCTACCTGCTCCTGCCTCCCAAGTGCTGGGATTAAAGGTGTGCGCCACCACACCTGGTGCAAATAAAATTTTATTAACTACTGAACAATACAGAGAGCAATAAATCTCAAGAGCTAATTTACAATGATAGAGTTCTAATTGAAGATGATGTACTTGAAAATATGACTATGAAATTAAAAATAATCTTTGACACAAAACTATTACAATATAAAATTAGTAAAACTGAATTCTCTCTAAACTCTAGTCTTCAAAATTAGCTTGGTTTATTTTCTGAGCAGCATATATAAAAGATTAAAGAGAAGCAATGATCTTTAAGGAAAAATGGTAAATGATAACTGATAGGTTCAAGTGAGAATTACATGAAAGGCTCACTTTCATTCTCTGGAGAGAATATGGTTTCATGATTTATGAAAATGAAAACTTTTATAGTATAGATGTACATTTCACTATGGTTTTAAATAACTGAGCATACCTGTTCTGATTTAAGTACATGAAGCTCCTGCTGGAGTTTTTCATTTTCACATAGTTCAGCTGTCCCAGGCAATGATTCATTTGTTACTGTCTGCAAAAGTTCTTCCTCACGTTTTTTTATAATGGTCATATTGTCAAATGGAATTTTATCTTCTATCTTTATTTTTGATTCTTCCTCCAAATCCTTGATTTTAGAAACAGAATCTCCAGAACCCTCACTTTTCATAGGCAGAACCCCATCTTCTAAAGAGTGTAATTGAACATCATGCACATTTGCATGTTCTGCTTTAGTACAGTGCATTAGGATTTCTAGTTCTTTGCATCTCTGTGAAAGTTGCTCCTTTTCTTGCTCTAAGGATTTAACTTCTTCACTTAGAAAATTAATCTGATCATGTGTCTGTTTTAATTGCTCAGAAAGACCAGTCAGCTTCTCTGATAGCTCTAATTTTTCTCGCTTGGTTACTTCAAGTTTTTCCATAAGTTCTGTTGTATCTTTCTCAACAACCTCACCAATTCCCAATGTTTCCAATATAAAAGTTTTGTCATCATCAATAGAGCTTTTCACTTTCACCATCACTGGATTTATTCTCTGTAAATGAAGCTCTTCACTAAGTGCTTTAAGCTTGTTTTCATACTCTAATTCTTGCTTAGTTTTACTGTCTTCTAACTCATCTTTTACTTTGAGAAGGCAAGCATACTCCTCCTGTAACTCTTGATAGTTAACTTCAAAGTTCTTTTCAGCAAATGAAAATGTATTCCTTTGCTTTTCAATCTCTTCTTTTAGATGACTACATTGCAGTTTGAATTCCTCATTTTCCTTTGTAAGCATCTCTATTTCTTTTTGCCAGCTGTAGTCTTTGGATTTGGACTTACTAGGATCTATGGCTATCAATCTTTCTTCTTGGCCCATAGGAGTATAAATTTTCAACATGTCTTCAAGGGCTTTCTTCTCATCTTTAAGAATGTTATTTTCTGATTCAAGTTGTGCATATTTTTCTTGAAGGTCATTCTCTTTTTCCTTCATTTGTTTCTCTAATAATTCAGTTTTAAGTTGTAATTCTTGAACTTCTTGTTCAAGAGTACCCTTTTCCTTTTCTTCTTGTCTGAGTATTTCAATTTCTTTTTGAAGTTTGTTGATCTGGAGAGTCATTTCTTCTGATTTTGAATTCACAAGTGATTCCTGTAAATCTTTTAGCTTTGAAATTTCCAAAAGTAATTGATTCTGCTTAGTTATCAAACTGTCTTTTTCAAACTGCATTGTTTCTATCTTTTGACTCATTTCATTCTGCAAGCCATCTATCTGCTGTTTATAATGAATGCCCAACTTATCTTTAAGTTTTTCAATATTTATTCGATGTTCGATTTCTAAATCTTCCTTTAGTTTGGAAAGTTCTTCCTCATGACTAAATAGGAGCTGTGTTCTTAGCCTCTCTAGCTCAGCCTCTTGTGACTCAGCCATCCTGTCTAACACAGCATTCTTTTCTTTTTCTAGCATTTCAAGTTTAATCTTGTAATTTGTAACTTCTGCTTCGTGTTTTAACTCAAGTTCCTTCCTGGATTCAGATGCAGAAACAATCTCAGCTTTCAAGTCTTCCACTGTACTAAGGGATTTATGAGCTTCGCTCAGTTTACTTTCTTGTTCAGCTATTGTCTGTCTAGCTCTCTGAATCTGGTCTCTTAAAAAACTTAATTCTTCAAAGAGGTCCTCAAGCTGTCTTCGTAGAGCAGACTTTTCTCCTGAAACTACCCCTAGCTCTTCCTTGAGTTTTTCCTTTTGAGAATTAGTATCTTGTAATCTTATATTCAGTTCATTTATTGCCACATTCATTAGCTTTAACTGATCTTCATTAACTGCAATATTTGAAAACGACTTTAAAGTGTTCTCCATTTCTTCCTTATGAAGAAATTTGAGCTCCTCTATCTGTAGCATGTGCTGTTTTATTAATTCTTGTTTCATCTGCACTATCTGCCGCCCGTACATCTCATCTAGCTCTGCTTGGAGCTGTTCTAATTTTCTTTGTGCTTCTTGTTCCTTTCTTTGCACTGTGCCAATTTCAAGTTGGCTGTCTTTATGATTCCTCTTCTGAAGTTCTTCAACTGTCCCCATTAACTGTTTAATTTCCTCAGAACACTGTCTTTCCTTTTGCTTAGAATTACTCAGTTCTAATTTCATATTTCTTATCTCCTGGTCCTTATCTGCAACCTGTTCTTGTAATTCTCTTAATAATTTATCAATAGCTATTACTTTATCCTTTAGCTCAAGGGTTTTTTCTTCTTCTTCTTTTATTTTTTTATTCAATGCTTCAATGATTGCCTCTTTTTCCTGTATTTCTTTTTTATTCACGTTTTCTACTTTTTTATCTTGTTCCTTTAGAAAAAAAATAAAGAAAACTTAAGGGCTTCTGGTAATGTCTATTGCTTAATTTTATTACCAAAGAGAGACAAAAGTTGCTTTTTCACATCAATCTATAAAAAGGAACTGTTGGTTCAGCAGTTAAGGACACTGGCTGTTCTTGCAAAAGATCCAGGTTTGAATCCCAGCAACCACATGGCAGCTAACAACTGTCCATAACTCCAGTCCCAGGGGATCTGACAGCCTCTTCTGACCTCCGCAGGCATTGCATGACATGGGTGCACTTACCTACATGCAGGCAATACATGTATACACATAAAATAAAAATTTTAAAAAAAAAAGGAGCTGTTGAGTCTGCCCCCACTCCCCAGTTTTCCCATGAAGATACACAGGGCTTGTATAGCCAGATACTATCTATGAGCATATACCACAGTAGTTTTGACTTTCTTGGGAAGAAGCAACTTCTCTTATATTTGCTGTAATTAAAATTTCAAATTAGAAAATCCAGTTTGATTTACTTAGCATGTGTGAGGCTCTGGGTTCTATTCTCAGTACTGCCCCCCCAACAAACAAACAAAAAACCCACAACAAGAACAACAAGCACAACAACAACAAAAAAACAAACACTGGTCTGACAAGATGGCTCATTAGGTAAAGAGCCTGATGCCAAGTTTGATGACCTCAGTTTAATCTCCAGGACCTGTGTGGTAGGAGAGAACTGACTCCCTCAAGTTCTCCTCTGACTTCTATATGTGTGCCATGGCAGTTGTGCACCCAACACACATACACACAAAAGTACATAAATGTAATAATTTTTAAAAATCTATTAAATATTAGCTAAACCATTGAATTAATTGACCAACATCCTAATTAAGAGTTGAATAGTTAATTATAATACTACATATTATAGTAGTAAAAAAATAAATCCTGATGGCTCCCATGAATTCTAGCAATCCAAAGGTATTCCAATGACAAGTGCTACACAATGAAGGGAAACACACACACACACACACACACACACACACACACACACAGATTTCTGTGAGTCTGCCTTATCTTCACTTCTGGGCACTTAAGTGGCATCTAAGATAGCTATAGTATTTATGATATATTGAATTGACACTAGAATTTTAGTTGAAACAGAAACTTGCAAACAGAGTTTTTCCCCCATTTCCCATTTGGACTCAATTACAGAACTGCAGATAACAACTATAAGCCTAGACAAATACACCAAGGCATATTCATTAGCACAATTATATCAGAATAGTAAGTCAAGCAGAAACCTGGGCAACATTTTGGCTCAGGTAGTTAGCTATCTCTGTAAGTAAAGGCTGTAGACCCAAATACATAAAATGAAATAAAATCTACAGAATTGGTCAGAATTATTATAAGCAGATGAATAACATAACTTTAAGGAGATAACCATTCTTGGCAAATGGAACTAAAAAGGCACTCTAAATGAATGTATTAACATATCTAAAGCAAAAACGCCAAAGCCTAGAAAGAAGAAAGGCCTCTGAGGGAATGCTGGCAGTGCATCATTCAAGTATAGTCCATGGAAGACCAAGGTGCCATCAGCCTTTGAGAATTATCATCCCTGTAGAGAAACCACATGAGCCAGGAATGGTGGTGCACACCTGTAATCCAAACACTTGGGAGGTAGGCAGAGGCAGAGAGGGAAAGGCAGAGAGGCAGAGGCAGAAGGATTGTCCAACCATACCCAATGTAAAAAGCAAAGTTGGGAACATTTACTAAACAGTACTTAAGAATTTCAGCCCAGAGGCACGACAACACTACCATTCACACATCAGCTCATCTCAGCCTGACACCACCTCACATCTGAGTTCTCTAACACCCTGTCATCTGCTCACTAAACAACTTAATTAGTATTTGACTTTTTAAGTTCATTTGCTCATGGAGAGAAAATAAAATCCATTGGATTTACAGTATATGGTTCACTGTGATAATTATTTATTACTGCAAATTAATAATCTTATATTTCGACTTTTCAACAGCCTCAGGAACTTGGAAATCTGAGTTTATCTTTGATGTAGCTCAAGTCTCAAATAATATTTTTTAAAATGAGATTTCTGAGCCTACAAATCAAAACTAGATTGTGCTTCTGATTTGTTACTTTATATATGCTATCTATAGTGACCACAGCAATGAATATTATCTATCATTGCAGCCTCATCTGGAACAGAAATCTACTTGTCTTGGTGTCATGTATCCCAGCCAATGTCACATAGGTGCTGAGCCTGCTTATTCTAATCATGCTTACCATGTGTGCTGACCTGCTTTCTCTAATTTCTGCACTACAATGTGACACAAATAAACCTGTTTAATTGTTTATCTCAATATTTCTATCTAACTAGTAAAGACACTATATTTCCTTTTTCACAAAATAATTGGAGGGTAAAATAAATATATTAAGGTATTTTATTCTTATTATACTATATACAAACATAATTATATATTGAAAGAAATCTATAAAGTATTTAGATCCTATAAAAATGGAGTATCAGTTCATGACAGTTAATCTGTTACTGTTAAGTAACAGACTGAAAATTGTTAGTATAACAGGGGAAGGGGACTCCCTCATAAAACAGTATCAATCCAAAATCACCCAATATTCATATAATTATAAACAGCCAACAATAATTAATTCAACTATTAAACACTACAAATTCATGTTTTATTTTTCTTAGCATTATTTATTTCAAAATATATCATTTAAAACATCTCACTGTGTTACAAAACTGATAGCCCTGGGGTTGGGGGTATAATCTATTTTTCTTAAATATACTTGAAAAAGAGGGAATATTATACTTCCTGTCTGTGAGTACTATATTGTGGGAAGTTTGGAGGACTGGGATAATGCAAATGAGACCTTGGGGACCAGAACAGTTTCAACTGTGACTCAAATGTCTTAGTTCCTCAGCTACTCTGATATAATAATTCACAGGGGTTAACTGTTTTTATTATGTTATATGCATGAGTGTTTTGTCTGTATGTAAGTGTACCAATGCATGCAATTCCCAAGAAGTCCCAGAGGAGGGAACCAGATCCCCTGGAACTGTAGTTATTGACAGTTGTTAGGGGCCATGTGGGTACTGGGAACTGAATCCAGGTCCTCTACAAGAAGAGCCAGTGCTCTTAACCACTGAGCCATCTCTCCTGCCCTGGTTAATTTTTTTAATGAGAAATTTAAATACATATGTAATAAAAATAAGATTGACATACTCTTACTAACCTTCACATAAGCAAAAGTAATTATCCCTACTAAAAAAGAATTATTCGTATCTCAAGTTACTCTACCTATTGAATAAAATTAAACATCTAGATGCTTCTGCCTAGGCTTAGACCACTGTTCTGTTATTATCCCTGGCAATACTCACTTTTTAAGGTGACTACTTTCTAGACAAATTGATTTTTGTTCCCTATACTCTTTAACCTAAACTGTCTTACCCACTTCTTCTAGGTGAGATTCATTTATGCACTCATCCACCAAGTATTGAGTAGCTACTATGCCATCACTGCTAGGGAAGCAAAATATAATTAAAATTGGATTATCCCAATTTACGGAACAGACCTACCTCAAATACCATCTCCCAGTAAGGCTTATCCTCAGTCTCTTCTCATATAAGGTAAGACCTACAGAGATTTTCAAAACACTTGTTTATCTGTACTTACTGTTATTTTCTGGTGCCGTAAGTACCTGCCACATCTGTCTTACTAAACCATGGATTCAGTGAGGGAAAGGGCAAAGTATCATTATGTCTCTTACAGGGGCTTGCTAGAATATGTGTTCTCTAAACATCTATATAATTTAAAAATGATCTTAGTTGTGAAGAGTGGCCTTTTCACAATTTTTGGCAATTTGAGTATTTTCTAGTTTTCTAAGAGTACTCTCTGGAGTCAGACAATTGCGGTTTGGAATCAGCTTTATCATCTCATTAACTGTGTACACAGATAATTTCTTATTTGTCTTGGTAACCTCATCTACAATGGACATGGTAATGGTGCTTCTATCTCTTAGGGCTGTAGTGCTGACACAATGTACTAATGTGTTTAAGATGCTATGCATGCTGCCATTTATGGACTAGGTCACTTAATAAATGCTAGTGAATAATTTTATTACCCAATAATCATGTATATGTGTGGTATGTGTGAATGTATGTGTTTATGTCCGTGTAACTGTGTGAGTGTAGTTGCAGTACTTGTGTATATGGAGGTCAAAAGTTGATGTCAGGAGTCTTCTTTAATCACTTTCCACTCATTTTTTGATACAAGTACTCTCATTAAGCCTGGAACTTACCAATTCAGCTAGACTGGCTGCCAGTGAGCTCCAGGGATTCTCCTGTCTCGGCCCCCTCAGTCTTGGTGCTGAGCTTTTTATAGGTAATGGGGATCTAAACGAAGGTACTCATGCTTATGTGGCAAATACTATTGGTTGAGTATCGGCCCAAGCCCCTGGGTTTTTTCTTTCAGTTTTAAAATAGGGTCTCATGTAGGCAATGCTGACCTTAAACCTCTGACTTTAATGCCTTCTTCAACTCTTGACTGCTGAGATTACAGGTGTGCCATCCCTCCCTTCCAGCTCTCCAAGAAATATTTTTGCTTTGGTAATTTCTCAATTTGTCATATAAAAAGCCTCCTAAGCTTGTAAAAATATACTATACAAGAACAATTCATCTCATTACTCATAGATTCCATATTTTTTAATTATCCTACTTGATTCTTCAAATCAATAGTAATAGCTAGACACAAGCTTTAAGCTGAAACCAAACCAGGTGGACATGTTCTGTCTTGCTTCAGCTCTGAAAGGGACAGGCCAGAGCATGCAGACAGCAGGGGGCAGTGCACTGAGGTACAAGGTCTGTGCCTTCTCCAGGCCAACTCTGGTACTTGGGAATAGAGCAACCTGCCACAAATCACTTTTGAACTTTTATTTCATGCTTGAAAAATCAATGAAAGTAGAATCTAACAAGAGGAATTATTTTTAGGATTTAAGGTTACAATCTATGTGGTAAATAATGCCACCCCCTGCCCCAAAGACCACTTACATGCTACATAAGTTCCCAAGAAATAGAGCTTAACCTGCATGAATAGAGAATCAATTACATTTACTTTTTCTAATTAAATTCATAAAATTTCATTTCGTTACAAAAATATTTCAGAATCATACCTAAAATAAGTGGTAATACTTTCAGATGAGAAAAGGAAATCTAGTTGTTCTGAGAATTCAGGTTAAAATATGCAGTTCCCTTTAAAGAAATACAATAATAAGTAATATCTTAAAAACTGTATTATTGTGAGATTCTCAATTGCTTTTGAAATAATTTTACATATTCAAAAAGTTAGTCTTAATTATAAAAATTTATAAATCATGTGCATAAGAAAAAAGAAATATTAATCAGAAAATTTAGTTACAGAATTGCTACAAGTCAGTTGCCTTCCTTACCATTTCATACACTTTAATTTTCTCCTCTAAGGAACTAATTTGCATTTTGAAGTCCTCCTTCTTTTTGTGGTAATCTTCTAACAGATGGTCCTGCTCCTCTAGCTGCTGCTGATGCGTGAGGAGCTGTTGCTTGGCTTGCATTAAATCTGCAGCTGTGTTACTGTGAGTGCTGTTCCTCAGAGTTTCACTAGCCTGTAACTTGAAAACAGAAACAAGTCTCTACATAGTAAATTATGAAAAGACTACTTTAGAGAACTGGCCAACACTGATTCTCCATGTGCTCTGCTCACTTCATATGCATGTGATTTCAGCAAACCAGATGCTGTTAGGACTGATGAGCCAATGAAATTATCCTTTGCATGGAAGATAGAAGGCAGGTCTAGTGAGGAAATGACGACAGAGGCAGACATGACTAGGGAGTGGGATGTGGAAGTACTTCCTGGCAACTGTTGACTTTCCAGACTCTAGCTCCAATCCTTTTTAGAGGCCTGACTGTATTTCTGCCCTTAAATTGTGTTAAGACATGCCTGTGTGAGTATATTAAATTCTCTTTGGCTTAAGATACTTCAAATTGTTTTCAGTTACTTGCTATTACACCCTTCTACTTTAAATGGAATATATTAGGTCCAGTTACCATTTTAGAACCTAATTAAAACCATACTGGGATTGGCAAAGATACGATGCAAATACAGATTAATTCTTGCAAAATCCAATCACCCTGGTAAGAAACTGTAAAATTTCAAAATAGAGATGGGGAAATTCAATTTAAATAATAGTAGGACAGCACTCAAGAGGTATAAATTAAACGCTTGGTTAACGTAACATAAATTCACCATTTTCTGGTATCATAAAGAAAATAACTTTATAATCAGTTTTTATGTTCTGAAAAGTGAAAAAAAATTAATTCATTAGTAAACTAGCAAATTCTGTCTACTAGTCTTAAAATACTTACATGTTGGAATTGAATCTGTAATTTCTGACTTTGTTCTGTCAACTCTAAAAATTCTCTCATTGTCTCATCCTTCTCTCTTCTTGCCTGCTGTAAATTGGCAGTGAGCTGAGTTATGATTCCATCTCTTTGTTTAATGGCAGCTTCAAATTCTTGTAACTAAATGAAACCAGTGAAACTGTAAGTGCCAGGTTTATTATTTTTCAAAATTCATTATTATTACAGATGATTGTTCTTCAAAAATATGAAATTCAAACTACAATAGCAAACTCTTAGAATTTTTAAGCAACTGAAAGCTAGTACAGGCCTGTCGAAATTAGTTTTATGTCAAAATTTGAAAGAAATTATCTGCACTAAGGAAAAGAATATATTTGGTTTGGCTTTTCTATGTATCTGCTTATAGAAGAACAAAGTGTCTTTATATTTTGGAGTGCCACAATCTGTTCCTAGGTAACAACAATAGACACATTTAATCCCAGCCAGTTTCTGAAGAGGAAAAGCAAACATATTCTGCCATGCTTACCAGTGTCCCACTTCATCTTGATTTCATCTTGACTTCCCTGCACAACAGATGTCACTCTACCCAGAGATTACTTACAAGGACTTGCTGACACTCTAAATGGGTCTAAGTTGTAATTTCTTATGTTTTACACCATAATCATCTCTCAGGCTGATTAGAAAAACATCTGTCTTAATGAAGTGATTTTACTCTAGCTACTTTATATAGTTAAAAGTCCACACATCTTAGCTGTGTCTCAGGAATTCTCATTGTAAATGGGCTTGTTTATGCTCTGAACAAGAACATGATGACCTTAAGTTAGCATTTTAAGCCTCACACTTAAAGAGAATGTGCACACTATCATGCACACTATCATTCACGTTTCCTAATTCTGTTTTGTGGTAGCAAGCCCAAAGCCACAGAAGGCAAAGCTACCTGCTGTAGTCCTTCAGTCCCATAGGTGGCCCTCATTTCTTCCAGTTCTCGGTTTAGCTCTTCAATCTCATGCTGTTTCCCAGCCAATTCAGTTTCCATCATCTCTAGGTGGGTCTGACTGTATTGTGCGCCTCTTTCAGAATAAGAATCATCAATTCCAAATTCTTCTTCCTAAACAACCCAAGGTTGTTAATAATTCTATAGCAGCAATATTCCTCAGGGAGAGGGAATAAATTTAGAATTCCACAGCAAAGTCCATTTTGAAACACTCCCATCCCCTGGAAGTTTGTTAGTATGGCAAGCTGCCTTGTTATTAATAACATATATACCTTAAGAGCATAAATAAACAGGATTTCTGCAAGTTTTGTTACAACTGTTATAATAAAAGGGGATAACTCTGTTTTGTTAGCTGTTGAAAGCATTGAGAAATCACTCATGGAAAGAAGTGCATGCAGGAAAAAGCTCTGTTAGTAAGTCAAATGGTTTTAAATGGTTTGAAACAGTATCATGCATAGTCAAATACTATACCATTAATAAATGTGTAGGCTTTCCTGTTTTCATCACAAAATTGCAACCATTTACCTGTATGAAAACAGTTTCCTGAAATATAACTTCATATAGCATGTGATTTCCCTGACAATAACATCTCTATTAACTGCTTTTGTGTCTTTTGTCTCTCCCTGAACCTGGAACTCATTAATTCAAGTAGATTGGTTAGCCCAAGGGATCCTCCTGTCTTTGCCTCCCCATGGCACTGGGATCACAGGCTAGTGTTTCCATGCCCAGCTTTTTATGTGGGTGCTAGGGATCTAATCTTGGATCTTCAGACTTGCACAGCAAGCACTTTACTAAGGCATCTCCCCAGCCCAGTCTTTTTATGCCTAAGGAAAAAAAAATGCCTTATTGGCAAAGATATAAGCAATGATTAATTTAACTTAAATTTAAGCGTTTAGAAGTCATATGACCAATTTAAATCCTAGTCATTCCTCAAAACACCTGAATGCTTACAATGCATCTTCTTTCTTCTTCCTTCTTTCTGCCTACCACCACCAATTCACCTCTTACTACTTCTCCAAATAACTGGACAGGCTATGAACTGCAAAGGCCTCTCCCTCTCCCTCCCTCCCTCC
>NW_008358866.1:8317494-8328091 GCF_000622305.1 Nannospalax galili | reverse complement strand
ATATGAAAAAATTTGGCTGGTTTCCTTCTAAGTCTCTCTCTCTCTCTCTCTCTCTCTCTCTTTCTCTCTCTCTCTCTCTCTCTGTGTGTGGTATGTGGTAAATGTGTGGAGGTCAGAGGTCAATGTCCGGTGTCTCCACCTGATTCTTTAGACAGGGTCTCTCACTGAACCTGGAGCTCACTGACTGAGCTAGATTGGCTGCCAGCAAGCCCCAGAGATCCTCCTTTCTCAGCCTCTCCAGTGCTGAGCTTACAGGAGCATGCTACCACACCTGGCTTTTATATTGGGTCCTGGGGATCTGACCTCATATTCTTTAACATGTGCTTTACTGAGTCATCGCCACAGCCCCTGCAAAGTCCTTTTTGCTTCTTTGACCTGCCTCTCATCTACGTCTGTCTGGTAGCCTCTAGGACAGAGGAACACTTTGGTGGCCCAGCCAGTAGGCTCACTATGGTTGACATGCACAGTGACAGCCCCCATCAGAAGACCCTCAAGCACACTGGTAACATCGTGTTTTGTGATCACAATCACTTTCTCTGCCACCAGACAGGCATAATAAAAGCCAAACCAAATTGCCCAATCATAGAAATGTTTGCAATCAGCCTGAAGAGCTGTCATAAATGTCTCAGTACTACACTTGGCAATAGTTCCAAATTATTTAAGGTCAATCTCAGTCATGCTAATACCTATGCTGACCAAAGTCAGAGTGCTGAAGGTTGGGAATGATGCCAACCTTAGTTCTTTACTCTTGTCCAATTAGAATAGCCTGTCAGGATATGACAGTGAATCCAGATCAAGGTAGCAGAACCATTAGACATCAACTAATGAAGGAAAAATTCCTTATTGGGATAAGGTGGCATTGATGATCCAACACATGAACTGCACAATTTCTGCCAGAAAGACTAAAGGTCTCCATTTCCTCCTTCTATGGGGTACTCACTCCTTCAGGCATACTCAAAGGGCTGACCTTGCTTTGTCAATATGTAGCAACTTTATCTTTTCTAATTTTGGTCTGAAGTGCACCTTATCAGATAGAATAACTACTGCTTTGTGTTTTTTTAAGCTTCTTGCCTGGCATGTGCCTCCCATCCATTCACTTTTACTAAAGTCTGTGTCTTTGTCAATGAGTTGTGTTTTGTAGAAAACAGAGTGGTACTTTGTTTTCTGCAATTTGCCAATGTGTGTCTTTTCACTGCAGAGTTAAGCGCATTTACATTTAGGGTTATTATTGAGAGCACTTTGCTGATTCCTATAGTTCTGTTGGTTGTTTTCCTGGTTGTCCGTTTGGTTTTTTGTTTTTGTTCTTTTCTTTTCCCTTATGCATATTAGGGATTTGCTGGTTTACAGAGTTGGACATAAGGGATTTGACCTCCTTCTACTTGGCTCATGTATTCTCATGCTTATTCCTTCCTGTGCTTGAGATTAAGACTGGCTTTCTTCTCTGTGTATAGGACTTTTCAAGTTATCTTTTACATTGCTAGCATGCTTATCCATGAATTGCTTTACTACTTGTCTTAAAACATGTTTTAATTTCTCCCAATTTAAAAAATACCTTTTTTTAAGTTCAAGATTTTATTGTTATTTAAAGCAACACACGTTTTGCAAACAATTTATTCCTATAGTTTCCAAAGATGTACACATCCTAATAACCATAATTTATAAACAATTTATTACAATACGACAAAGGGAACGTTAGAGGTATAACTAAATTTTGGAGAATCAGAGATTGTCCTGGATTATCCTGGGGACAACATGTGATCACAGGCTTTTTAGGAATGGAAAGTAGGATTTTCAAAGACAGCAAAGGTGAACTGACAAAAGAAACAAAGAAAGACAAGAAATTTCGAAGACCCTGTGCTTCTAAACTTGAAAGTGGAAGAGAGGCCACTAGCTGAAAGTGTCTCCAAAAGTTGGCAAAGGCGAGGGAATTGATTCTTCCCTAGAGCTTCCAGACCAATCAATTCTGCCAATACCTTGATTTCAGCTGAGAAATGCTGATTTTGGACTTCTGGCTCCCCAAACTATAAAATAATAAATTTGTGTCATCAGCAGCTAAGTTCGTGGCAATCTGCTACAATGATTATAGGAACCTAGTATAATTGGTACATTATTAATAAATTACTGATTATACAAGCACTTCCAAGCAGGATTTCTTAACAGTTTTCTTCTTCTCTCACTTTTGTTTGATTTTCTTTCTTTCTTACTTCCTTTCTTTCTCTTTCATGATTACAAGCTTTTGGATTTTTGGAAAGTTGAAAAAGAACAATATAAGAACAGTTTGAACTCTACATTTAGCAAATCTGCCCTTTGAAAATTTTAAATTTACTCATGCCATTGACTGCTGTGGGTCTTCACATTTTGTTCACTTTGTGTTCTTCTGTGGGCTTTAATTTCCTCTTTTTATAAGAACATCCAGTATATTGGAATAGGGCTCACTATCAAGACCTTCATTGACTACCTCTTTCATGACTCTGTCTCCAAGTAAGATCACATTCTCAAATGCTGAATGTTAGGATCATAACATTTTTTAAAATATATTTTATTTATTATTTTTATTTTATGTGTATATGTGTATTGCCTGCATGTATATAAGTGCACCCATATTGTACATTCCCTTCAGAGGACAGAAGAGGAAGTCAGATCCCGGAACTGAAGTTATGGATGGTTGTTAGCCTCCATGTGGGTGCTGGGATTTGAACCTGGGTCTTCTACAAGAATAGCTAGTGCTCTTAACCACTAACCCATCACTCCAGCCCCAGGATCTTTTATGAAGATAGAGATCTAATTAAACTGAAAATATTGGCAAGATTGATTCTCGAAAAAGAAAAGCATATGAAAGAATACTTGATAACACTGTGGTCAAAATCCTGCCCATTTTTAAAGACC
This sequence comes from Nannospalax galili, assembly GCF_000622305.1. Taxonomy (NCBI): domain Eukaryota; kingdom Metazoa; phylum Chordata; class Mammalia; order Rodentia; family Spalacidae; genus Nannospalax; species Nannospalax galili. The sequence continues at coordinate 8,325,205 of NW_008358866.1, read as the reverse complement.
TATCATGTAAAAGTGCAGTTGGTTATCTAAATAGAGCAGAATTTAATGTATACCAATCACAACTAAAATGCCCATAGTATTAATTTCTAATTCTCTTGCTGCCGAGGATATAATTTAAGTATCTTTTTAAAAATATATTTTATTATTTTCATTTTATGTGTTTGAGTGTACTGCCTGCATGTGTGTGAGGGCACCCATGCTGTGCAATGCCCTAGGAGGTCAGAAGATGGTGTCAGATTCCTTGGAACTGGAGTTATGGATGGTTGCTAGCCACCATGTGGGTGCTGAGAATAGAACCTGGCTCTTCTGCAAGAGCAGTCAGTGCTCTTAACCACTGGGCCATCTCTCCAGTCTCCATAATTTAAGTATCTTTACGTATCTTTAAACACAGAAACATTTGCTAACCTGAGAAAAAAATACCTTTTCTGGATATAATATTCTTGGTTGACAGTTTTCACAAGTGGTGCTTTTAAATCCATACTTCCATGCACTCACACTGCATACTTTTATGCAGTGTAAATCACATACCCATTTATTTATTCAATGTTTGTTATTTTTCTGGCCAGTCTACTAACAAGTATATTCACGGCTTTGAAGCACATTGTTGTGTATTGTTAAGTGTCAAAGTTTTTACTTCCCACTATTAATATTAAATTGTATTGTGTTGATTTAAGAACATGAATGGTTCTCTTTTCTATCAGAAACCTGCAATTATTGAGACTTAAAGAATACACTAATTTACTGAAACATTCAGAGCAAAAAATAGTGTTTCATGTTCTCTAACTATGGGACAAAGAAATAGCAGTCATGTTTTAAAGACTAAGAAAACAAATGACATATAAGTATCACCAACATACAATGATAGTTCAAGAGGCCAATATCCTAATAGTTTGGCACCTAAATCAAGATCACTATTGCAACATTAATGTCAATTAACAAGTTCATATGGTTAACTGGAACCTAAGCATTTGTGAAAACCTTTACTCAAAACAAAACGTTAAAAATTTGTACTGTGTTAGCCAGATGTGGTGACTCATACCTTAATCCCAATAATCAGGAGGCAGAGGTAGGTGAATCTCTGTGACAGAGAGGCCAGTTTGATCTACACTGTGAGTTCCAGTCCAGCTGGTGCTACAGGGAGACCCTGTCTCAAAAAGACCGAAACAAACAAACTCCCCAAAGTTTTGCTGTGCTAAAAAAGAATACCTTTCAGTGATCTTACAGTCTAGAAACTCAATATCAAAAACTTAAGTAAACCAGAGACTATATATTTAAAGACAAAACTACTTAACAGTTATGACCATAGCCAACATTCAGAAAAAAAGATAGCAGTAGCTATCTCTGGGTTTTCTAAACAATAAAACTGTTGTTATTTTTATTGTATTTATAAGTTACAATAGAAGCATATAAAAATGTATATGAAACAAAATGCCAACAATCAATAATTTTAGTGATATAAAACATCATTTTTTTCTTAAACATTTGAAATGATATGTTAATCTTACCTCTGAACTATAATCATCTGCTGTGGTTGAAATTTCACTTTCTGGCTAAAAGAAAAAAACGATTTATAGTTATGCCATTTTTTTTCCTATATACATCAATTTTATTACCAGTAAGCTTTACTATTGGTGTCATGATAAAAGAAAAAAAAGATGACAGCCTCTTCTGACCTCCACGGGCATTGCACGACACGGGTGCACTTACCTGCATGCAGGCAATACACGCATACACATAAAATAAACAAAGTAAATAAAATTTAAAAAGTTAAAAAAAAAAGACTACATAAATGCTGCTAAAAACGAGCATGAATTCTTCAGATCTTTTACATTTCATTTATCAATTACAGTGTCTAAATAGGACTTTTTCTACATATAAAAAATATCCTTTGTAAGCCAAGAGCACCAAGATACTATTTCTCAAGTCCTTTTAACTCCTAAATAAACAGGGTCCTAAATATTAATGTCAGAAAAGTTTCATTTCTTCATAAACATCATCAGACTGTGATGTTAAAAAGTAATTATGACTAGTAATAATCAGATGCATACAGATTAGAGATGCATGCGCCAACATCTCAGTGTTAGTAGCAAAAACAATGAGTCTTTCTGAAAGGAACAATATATTCTAAAACGAAATGGAGATCTTTTTTAAAGGTTAAAAAACTCATTCAATTTTATGTCTTACAAGGCTTATACTGAGTTCAATATTGTATAACTGTATTAATTCAACTGTGAACCTAGAAACTTGCACCCACTTGTGAAAGAGATGTACTCTTGGTTCTGGAGTGTGTTACTGAATATGTTAAATCTATAGTGAAATGCTTCGTCTAATCATGGAGTTATTAAAAATTAAAAAAAATAGTGATAAAAAAATAATAAGAATTAGTATATGTAGGAAAAAAAAGTAATTACTTGAAGAGAAAATAACAGCCTTTGCTATTATGTTTTTATAGCTTAAAAGGCATTTTGAAAAATGTTTTTACTTTATCCCAGGATTTGGGCATGAGGTCAGTGCCTTTCCAAAGCATCTTTCAGGTGGGAAGCATAGGTAAAAGCAAGGAGTAAGTCCCAATTTTCTAATGCCAAAAGTGCTATTTCACTGTTATCCCCATTTCACTCAATAAATATTATTACTATCTACTTTCTCATCCATTCTTATGAAAGGTTATTCAAAGACAAATTCTATGATAGCCTACAAGATCGTCTCTAAAATCCTGTAACAAGGATTTCTAACACCTGAGGTCCTTTTTCTTTTTTTTTTTTTTTTTTGGTCTTTTTGAGACAGGGTTTACCTGTAGTTCCAGCTGTCCTGGAACTCACTATGTAGACCAGGCTGGCCTTGAACTCACAGAGATCTGCCTGCCTCTGCCTCCCAAGTGCTGGGATTAAAGGTGTGCACCACCATGCTGGCTCTTTTTTTTTTTTTTTAAAGTTATTTATTTATACACATATGTGTATATATATGTATGTGTGTGTGTGTGTATGTTCACAAGTGTTAAATGAAGCTCACAAAACTCATTCAGAGGTTATTAAGTATTTTAGTTCTAATTATTTCTTTATCATGATGCTGAAATTTGAAAGAGACACAGAAGTCATGATTCACTTGCATGATGTGCTAATGACATTTTCATTGCATCGACATTCTACTCAGAACTCCAGCGTTTGAGACTCTGGATGACACTTACTTCAGCAGAGAAAACCTGTTCAAGCTTCAAGACTTCTCCACTGGGAAGAGTTTTCAGTACGGCAGTATTCACAGCTGATTCTACCCTCTGAGAACTATTTATGTACATCTCATCACTCTGTTGACCAGTGTTTAAACCATGTACATCTTGTTTACAGCTTGAAGTTTTTCTCTTTTTCTTCTGCTTCTTGGAAGGATTCTGCCCATCAGACTGGGCTTTTCTTTGTCGAAACTGAGCAAGCTACAGAAAAAAAACCAGAAAGTAGCATTGTCGTCAAAGATTATTTTTTATTGTTAGTAAGAGCAGCCATGGGTCACTTCCTTTAAAAGATAAAACTATCACTAAAAACTGATGACAAAACAAAGGTACCATCTTTAGGGATTGCAAAGAAACTAGACGTTTCTGAATGAGAAGAAATGAAATGACCCATCTGAAGAAAAGAAAATCCACTCAGAGTTGTATAGAATACAGGAGATCAGGTATCTAACTCACCACTGGGGAGAGGATAACCTGTGGGCTTCACACTACCTGAAAGCACAGTACACAACAAGTTTCAAGTCCTTTTGTTGCATGGGACTGTCTGGGACTTCTACCTTATACTAAAGGTAATTTGGTATACTAAAGGTAATGCCAAAAGACTTAGCTCTAAATGTGGTCATTTGTAGCCGCATTATTTATAGAGGGGAAAAAAACAGAAACAACTTATATTTCAGGCAGTAATGCTCTCTAGCCCTTAATCACTTATATATCAGTATCAAGGATTCCGCATCCTAGTGCTACCTACATACAGTTTAATTTACTTCACACGTATACTAGTGCACTTTTCTTATTTAAATTTATTTCATAATTTATTTTAAAAGGAGACATTTAATCCTTGGCACTCCTTGGCATAAATTAAAGTCAGTATCACATGTAATTTCTTTTAAAAAGTTTTTTTAATTGATTTATTTTTATTTACATGTATGAGTATTTTGCCTGCATGTATGTAAGTGCATCCATATGTGCGATGCCTGCAGAGGTGAGAAGAGGTTATACAATTCCCTGGATCTGAACTTTCAGATGATTTTTAGCCACCATGTGGGTGCTGGGAACCAAACCAGGGTCATCTGCAAGAACAACCAATGCTCTTCACCGCAGAGGGATCTTTCCAGCCCCATGTAACTTCTTTTTTTAAAGTAGTAAACTAAAACAAAACAGATTTATCATTAAATTTTGGTTAGAGACCTGGGTAGGTGGCTGCTCTTCCAGAGGACCTGGGTTAGGCTCCCAGCACCTTCATGCCAGATAACAACCATCTGTAACTCCAGTTCTAGGGGATCTGAAACCCTCTTCTGACTTCCACGAGTATAGTATGACATGGGTGCACTTAAATACATGCAAGCAAAACACATAAAACAATAAATTTTCTTTAATTGATTTTTTAGGATGAGCATTTCATTACAACTTTAACATACTCAATAACAATTTCCAGAGCACAGATACATCTCTTTCAAAAGTGGCTATAAAATTTTTAGGTTCACAATTGAATTAATACAGTTATACAATATTGAACTCAGTATAAATCCTGTAAGACATAAAATTGAATGTTTTTAACCTTTAAAAAAGAGCTCTATTTCATTTTAAAATATACTGTTTCTTGCAGAAATACTCTTTTTTTTTGCTAATAACACTTAGATGTTGGTGCATGAATCTCTAGTCTATATCTGATTATTACTAGTCATGGTCGGTTGCACTCAGATCCTCAGCACCTGTGTATGGATATAAAGTCATCGGGTAGATTTCAATGGTAATGTTTATCACCTCTACTACTTCACATGACATACATTTTTATGCTTCCTCCTCAATTATAACTCATTTTTTAATTTGTTGATTTTTTTGTGTGTATATCACACAGAATATCCCAATCTTATTCGTCTATATATCCACTTCCCAGATGGCACCTTCCCATAGCCTCCCCCCTCCACTAGAGTCCTTTTACTGTCTTCCCTGCTACTGTCTGCTGTGGTGTTGGCACACCCAGCTGTTCCCCACTACTTGTCCATCCGTGAATCTAGTCAGCCTACCTAGAGGTCTTTGTTTAGGAAGGTCAGCTATTCCTCATCTAGCAGCAATCAGTTGTCACTATTCTTTTAGATAAGATTGGGGTCTGCTGTTCATTTTCCCAGTTTTATGCTGGGTTACTATCTGGGAGTCTTGGGCCACCCTGGCCAACAACTCAAAAGAAGGTATCTCTTATCTGGCATTGTTGCTTGTTATGTAGCCTTTAGCTAAACCTATGGACTCTTAATAAATTATATTGACACCTTTACTCTTTGGTTATACTTTCTTTTGAATGGTTAAGGCCGGTCACATGGGCTGGGGAGGAGCCCCTGGCTCCTTTCTTTTACAAGTTCCATCTAAGTGAAGATAAGTCAAAGGTCCTGCTCAACCATGGCCTTCTCTGCATCTATTGAGATGACCATGTGGTTCTTGTCTTTGAGCCCATTTATATGATTTATGACGTTTATTGATTTACGTATATTGAACCATCCCTGCATCTCTGGGATAAAGCCGACTTGATCATGGTGGATGATCTTTTTGATGTGTGTCTGTATGCCGTTTGTATGTATCTTGTTGGGAATTGCTGCATCTATGTTCATTAAGGATATGGGTCTATAGTTTTCTTTTTTGGTTGTATCTTTACCTGGTTTTGGTATTAGGGTGATGCTGGCTTCATAGAAGGAATTTGGGAGTTCTCCCTCCATCTCTATCTTCTTGAATAAATTAAGTAGTATTAGATGTAGAGCTCCTTTAAATGTCTGGTAGAATTCTACTGTAAATCCATCTGGTCCTGGGCTTTTTATAGTCTGGAGGTTTTGTATTCAATTTCTTTTGAAATTGGAATTGAAATAGAAATGTTTCAATTTCTTTTTGTGTTACGGGTGTTTAAGCTGTTAATCTCTTCTTAGTTTTGGTGGTTCCCATGCCTTTAGATACCCATCCACTCTTAAGTTTTCAAATTTAGTAGCATATAGGTTTTTAAAGTACTCCCTTATAATGTTCTGGATCTTTTTGGTGTTTGTTGTGATGTTTCCCCTCTTTCTGGTGTTTGTTACGATGTTTCCTCTTTCATCTCTGATTTTGTTGATTTGGAGGTGTTCTTTCTTTCTTTTGGTTAACTGGGCTAGCGGTCTGTCAGTCTTGTTTATCTTTTCAAAGAACCAGCTCTTGGATTCGTTGATTCTTTGTATCATTTTGTTTCTATTTCATTAATTTCAGCCCTGATTTCTGTTATTTCTTCTTGTCTGCTGGGTTTGGGTTTCATTTGTTGTTGCTTTTCAAGTGTGTTGAGTTGCAATGTTAAGTCATTTATTTGTGTTCTTTCTGATTTTTTTAATGTAGGCACTTAAGAGTTATAAAGTGCCCACTAAGGACAGCGTTCAGTGTGTCCCAGAGGTTTTGTTGTGTTATACTGTACTTTTCATTTAGTTCCAGGAATACTTTCATTTCTTTCTTGATTTCTCTTTTGACCCATTCATCATTCAGGAGTGTGTTGTTTAATCTCCATGTGTTCATGTGGTTACTAGGGCTTCTTCTGGTGCTGACTGCAAGCTTTATTGCATTGCGGTCTGATAGAATACATGGAATTATTTCAATCTTTTTTCATTTGTTGAGATTTGTTTTGTGCCCCAATGTATGGTTGATTTTGGAGAATGTTCCATAGGGCACTGAATTGAAAGTATATCTTTGGTGCTTGGGTAGAATACTTGGTAGACGTCTGTTCGGTCCATTTGATGTATAATATTGTTTAATTCAGATGTCTCTCTGTTAACTCTCTGTCCTGTTGACCTATCTAATGGAGACAGTGGGGTATTGAAGTCCCCTACTATTAATGAGTTGGGATTAATCTGGGTCTTAAAGCCCTGTAGTACTGTTTTTATGAAGTTGGGTGCACCAGAGTTTGGTGAATATATGTTCATGATTGTAATATCTTCTTGGTTTATTGTTCCTTTGATCAGAATGAAGTGGCCCTCTTTATCTCTTCTGATTAGTTTTAGTTTAAAGTCTATTTTGTCAGATATTAGAATGGCAATGCGTACTTTTTTCTTAGTACCATTTGCTTGGTATATTTTTTTCCATCCTTTCACCTTAAGGTAACGCCTGTCCTTGAAAGTGAGATGAGTTTCTTGCAGACAAAAAAAGATGGGCTTTGTTTCTTAATCCATTCACCTAGTCTGTATCTTTTGACTGGGGAGTTCAGTCCGTTGATATTTAAAGTTATTAATGAAAGATGTGTATTGAATCCTGTCATTTTTACTTCTGTTTACATTCTTGATATAACTGCACTTTTAGTCAGTTATACCTTCATTGAATTTCTTTCCACAACCCCTTGGGTATAGTCATTCCTTTCTTCAACTCTTTGTATAGCTTCCAGAACTCTCTCAAGGGCTGGTTTTGTGGACATGAATTCCTTCAGCCTGTTCATGTCATGGAAGATTTTTCTTTCCCCTTTGACTATAATAGACATTTTGGCTGGGTATAGTAATC
>NW_008358866.1:8303031-8317142 GCF_000622305.1 Nannospalax galili | reverse complement strand
CATTCTTGTGTTTTCTTAAATTTTTCATAATCTTTGCTTGAGTGGTCTAGTTCGTCCACTTTATTTTCCAGTCTTGATGCTCTGTTTTCCATTTCATTTATCCTATTGGTGAGGCTTTCTCCTGTCATTTCTAATTGGCTTACTGAGTGTTTCACTTCCTTCTTCATTTCAACCTGAGTAGTCCTCAATATTTCTAACTCTTTTCTGAACTCATTCAGAAGTTTATCCCCATCTTCCTTCAGTTTTTTGTTTGTGTGTTCTTTAAATTCAATGAATTATTTTTTATCATGTTTACAATTGTTCTTTTGAGATCCATGTCCTGTGTTATCTCTAGGGGGTTCTCATCGTACTCCTCTACAGGACTATTGGTATTTAGTGGGTATATGTTATTTTGTTTTTTTTATGTTATTTTTTCTCTGTGACTTTGACATGTGAATTTCTTTTGTAGTTTCTGATTCTTGTGTGAGACTCAAGCCTTCTTATTATTTTTTCTCTGAGATTTTGACACGTGGATTTCTTTTGTAGTTTCTGATTCTTGTGTGAGACTCAAGCCTTCAAGTTTAGGTCTGCTTCTTTTTGTAAACTTTATGTGACTCTGTGGTTTACTTGTTGGGCATGAAAAGCTGGTTGGTCTAGGCTTCCAGTTCTCTCTTTTGATTTTATATTGGAGTGGCCAAATTGCTTTTGTCTTGAGGAGTTCCCACAGAGGCCCAAGTCAGATGAGGATCAGATGCTCTCAGGCTTTCTCCTGAGGTCTGGATCCCTCCAGGAAAGATGTTGTCCTCAGGAATTTGGCAGCTGGACTGGCCTGGGAGCAGTGCCCAGGAAAATGCTGGTCTTGGGCAGCTGGTGGATGTGCCACCCAGGGAAGCAGAGGGAGGTGAGGGCAGGACCAGGCCCGGAGGGCTCCTGGGACCTCAAGAAGGAACTGGGTCCAAAGGATCAGGAAGCAGTGATGGCCCTGAGCCGAGTGGTCAGCCCCAGTGTCTGGGTTTCTAAGACAAGAATTGGGCCAGTACCCAGGCTAGGTGGAAAGATGGGGCAGGAGAACTGGGAGGATGAATGAGGCTGGGGGAGTCAAGGGGCAGTGCGCTGGAGAGAGGCTGGCAGGTTGTGCAGACCAGGGAAGCAGAGGGAGGTGAGGGTGGGAGACCAAGCCCAAAGGGCTCCTGGGGATAGCAAGAAGGAACTGAGTTGGTCTGGACACAAGGATCAGGAAGCAGTGGTGGTTCTGGGCTGAGTGGTCAGCCCTGGTGTCTGGGGTGCCAAGACAAGAACTGGCCCAGTACCTAGGCAAAGAGGAGAGACAGGGTGGGGGAGGTGGAAGGGTGAATGAGGCTGGGGGAGTCAAGGTGAAGTGGGCATAGCTGGACTTACCCAGGAGAGAGGCTGGCGGATTGTGCAGCCCAGGGAAGCAAAGGAAGGTAAGGATAAAACAAACTTTTTTTTAAATTGAATTTCAGTTAAGACTTAGTTGAAAGTTATGAAAGAAATGTGAAAATATTAAAATGGTAATAAGGGATAATGGGGCATCAAATTGATATTTGGTTATCATAGGCAGAAAGAAAACATGAAAAGCTAAAGCCTTCTTCAATATTATCCAATATGTTTTAACACTGGGCTAGAACATACATAAAATATCTTCTCACCATCTAAAATCAGAAGTACCTAGGACACACACAAGGCAATGCTGGGTGAGCCATGGTGAATCCTTATTAAAAGTATTAATGCAAACCATATTGCTAATGAAGATGCTCATGACACAGTAGTAGGTATAAGCAAGTATCATAGTATAATTATTTTTATTAAAGGAAAACTATGTACAACTCTTAATAAAGACAAAGTAGGTCTCCAACTCACAGTCATCAATAGTGATATTAGCATGAATTTTAGTAACACTGAACTCACTGGCATAGTCAATTTAAAAAGACTATACCTATGACAACTTTGGTGTGTTTCAGAACTTGTAATTATAGATATTTTCTTCTTCATTTAAATTTCCCTGTGTGTGTGTGTGTGTGTGTGTGTGTGTGTGTGTGTGTGTTTGCCTTGCTTGTACATGTGGAAGAAAGAGGTCAACTTCAGGTATCTTCCTCTATCAATTTCCACCTTATTCTGAGACAAGGTCTTTCACTGAAGCAGGAGCTCACCATTTTGGCTAGGTTGGCTGATGCAAGTTCCAAGGACCCAGCTGTCTGCACCTCCCTGATTACAGACTCATGCCACCACTCTTGGCTTTTTATATGGATGCTGGGAATTTGAACTTTGCAAGCAGGTTACCCAATGAGCCTTCTCCCAAGTCTAAATTTCCCTTTTTATAAAATAAGTTTTTACATGAAACAAATACTAACTACCACGTCTTTAATTTGATCTCCCTAAATCAGTCTGAAGAAAACTAAAAAACAAAATCAAGTATAAATTTTTTTAGAACCTTCAAGAGAGGAAATATACTACTAGGGTTACTAGAACTATTAATGAGACTAGTTACAAAGATAGCAGATAAATTTACTATATTATATAATTAATGTAATTTTACTAATGATGTTACTAGTTTTACCAAAATATGTAACAAATATTTTATCTATAAATAAGAGCATTTTCACATTTACTTTATTTATTATAGAAGAAAAATATAGGCTGTCCTATTTTCTAAAGACATGTAATTAATAAATCACAAATACCTAATCAGTAGTACTATGAAATGTAAAAAAACAGCACACTTAAAGTTATTCCTAGTTATTTACCAACTATTCAGTTATTCCAGTTCATGTCTGCTTGAAGAACAAGTGTATGATCAGTTGCCTCTATTCGTACATCATTAAGCTGTTGGAATGTACTTCACCTACTCTGAAGGATAGAGGATTCATTCTTTAAATAAACTAACCAGAATCTTATTAAATATATTATCTGCATATAGAATAAAAAGTCAAGGTTCATTATTTTAAAAGAAAATATCACTCATAAAGACTGCAATGCCAAAAATATTAATAATGACATTCTTAGTATGTATACTTAATTTCAGAAGCTTCCTGAAATATCATGTTCTCTTCTTAGAATACATGTAGACAGTATAAAGATTTTGCTTCAAGTTCCAATTCTGTCAGAGCTATGAATCATTTATATCTATTATTTCTTCAGATGCCCAAGTACATAACAGAGTAGAAAAACTAACATATTATGAAAAGCTTGATAGAAAAAAAAAAAAGGAGGCAACAGTATGCATTAATAACCAAATTCAAATGAAAAGGGCAGAACAGCGATGTGCTTTTTAAAAGGAGAATGATTCAGGCTGGGCATAGTGCCTCATGCCTTTAATCCCGGCACTTGGGAGGCAAAGGCAGGTGGATCTCTGTGAGTTTAAGACCAGCCTGGTCAACATAGTGAGCTCCAGGCCAGCTGGAGTTACAGGGAGACCCTATCTCAAAAAGACCAAAAAAAAAAAAAAAATCAAAAACAGCTTTGAAGTCTAGAGTTTGTTGGTTTAAAAAATGGAAGAACAGGATATTACATATTCGCTCTTAAGTTATTTTTATTTTAAATCTGAAAAATGGTAAGTTAGCAGATAAGAAAAAAAAACCTACTCAATTAGGTAACTATCTGATACTGAAATGACATACTTTAACTTACTGAGAAAACATTTATTCTAAAACATGCTGAAAATTCAGATGACAGCCATCTGTGTTTGCCATTTGGAAGCCAATTATAAAAATGTTAGCATATGTAGCCACAGAAACAGTTGTAAGATCTACTGGGAAGATACTGTGTCCATATACATTCATCCCTCAGAACTGGATCAGATCCCAAGCAAATGTCTTACTCTAAGCCAACCATGAGTAAATGATTAAACATAGTCATTTATTCTTAAACTCAAGATTTATAAATTTAAAAATAATCATTCTCAATAAAGTAATGAATCTTCAAAACATCCTATGAAAAATGAAAATATAATTTTTAAAAAATGGCACTTCAAAAAACGACTGCTTGTTTAGTTTTATGTGTGTCCACGGAGGCACTCTGCTAGGCAAACACCAAACACATGCAGCTAGCAGCAGAAGCGTCTAATATAGGCCAGCCAGCTATTTCATTTGTCTGTTTTTTGTTATCATGTATCATCTCCTGTGTTAAGCTAGGGCATACAGTGATCAATGGAGATTTAAAAACACTATTCTGATGAGCTGTAATGTAATAGGACAAGTAAACACACACCATATAATTTCAGGTGATAAAACATGGATTGAGGAAAAAGCATAGGTATTAAGAGAACCTGGCAGAAATACTAGACCTGGATGAGGATGTAGGGACAGGTCAGAGAGCATCACAGGGTTCTGTGCAGGGATGGGGGAGGCATGGATGGGGGAAGCATGGATGGGGGAGAAGGGTCTGGATTTGAGTGGGAAATGCATGAAATTTTAAAAGCTCAATAAAAAAAGTAAAGTATGCAGGCAGAAGCTGAGACAGAACGATGAACCCAAATTACCTGCCTTCAACCATCATCAGTGTCACATTTGAATCTGAAGTGCTCCCAACAGATTCCTGCTTTGAATGCTGGGACCCAGCGGCTGCTGCTGTTTGAGAGGCTATGGAACCTTTAGGGGGTGCAGCCTAGCTGCAAAAGCAGGTCGCTAGGGGCAGGCCTTTAAAGCTCATATACCCAGGCCTTGGTTCCTGGCACACCGTCTGCTTCTTGGTCCTCAGTAAACAGCCTCTACCACACACTCCCCCTGCCACGAACTGCGCTGCTCCACCATTCCTTCCAGGCCATGATGGACTGAAACAATGAGCCAAAATAAGTTTTCCTTTCTTATTCAGCTTCTGTCAGACACTGTAGTCACAGCACACAAAACTAAAACAATTAAGTGGCAAAACAGAAGCAAACTGACGTCATATGGAGTTTTCCATTCTATCTACATCCTTTCCATGTACTCTTAGGTCTCTTTTCCTTCATCTGTCATTATACCGCACAATTCTAGACACTAACCTTAAAGCCATGAAGAAATAAGATCACCAGGTTTACAAGTCTTTTTTCTACTGATGGGACTAGAGGGAAAATAAAGGCACACGTACACATATACACTCCAAGGAGAATGCTACAAAATATTTTTAATGTAATATGTAACCTGGCCTTTATTGTGTCAAAAAGGCAATATAATGTCAGCTTTCATTTTTGTTATAGAAACTTCAATAAATACTAGTTAATTCTATTTATATGACTTGTCAATGCTTGTCAGTGCAATCATAAGCAATGTAGAATGTTATACAAACTCTTACTCAACAAAACTTTCAGGGCCTAAATACGGAAAAAAAAAAAAAAAAGATTACAATTGACCTAAAGACCATCTGTAAGCATAGCTGAAGGCAGGCAACAGGAGGCAAAAACAAAAGCAACATTCTGAGGGTGTTTTGAAGCATATTGTCTAGCATTATCACAACACAAACCAAGCACAGTGGTGGGTTGCCTATGGATTCAGTTACTTGGAAGGCTGACAGGAAGGTGGCTTGAGCCTAGGAGTTTGAGGCTAGCTGGAGCAACATACTAAGATCTTGTCCCCCAAAATAAAACAAGAGGCTGGAGAGATGACTCAGCACTTAAGAGGACTTGCTGCACAATCATGAAGACTGAAGTTCTGATCCTGGCACCCACATAACAAGCCATGTGAGGTATGTATACTTGGAACCCTAGATTCGTAGGGGGTGGAGATAGGACTGTTGGAACTTGCTAGCTTCCAACCTTGTCCTGGCCCCCTGCCAAAAAACCCCAAACAAAATAAAAACAGAGCCCCAGGTTCAGAAAGAGACCCTGCCTCAAAAAGAATAGGCAGAGAGTAATAGAGGAAGATACCTGAAGCCCTTTCCTGGCCTCTGTAGGCCTGCATAGATGCATACACCTGCACACACACATACACGCACACACACACACACACACACACACACACACACACACACACACAACCAGCTAGCTAAATAAATATATCTTTTTTAAAAGTTAAAAAAAATTAGAGCCTGGCATGGTGGTGCAAGCCTTTAAGCCCAGCATTTGGGAGGCAGAGGCAGAGGCAAGTAAATCTCTGCGAGTTTGAGGCCAGTCTGGTCTGCATAGCGAGTTCCAGGTCACCCGGGGCTACATAGTGAGACCCTGTCTCAAAAACAAACAAAAATGTTAAAAAATAAAAGAAAACATAAAACTTTAAAACAAAGAAAGAAAACAAAGAAGTAAAAACCTATTTTGAAAAAATAACAGTGCCACCTAACAGTGCCACCCACATGGCGGCTATGAACCGTCCTTAACTCCAGTTCCAGGGGAATCCGAAGCCCTCTTCTGACCTCCGTGGCATCGCATGACACAGGTGCACTCACATACCTGCAGGCAATACACTCATACACATAAAATAAAAATAATAAAATATTTTAATTAAAAAAAAATAACAGTGCCAAACAGATCTAAGGTATGGGAAAGCTCCATAGAAGGACATCACTGAATTTATAAAAAAAACTCATTCAATGCAATGAGTTAAAAGAGGAGAGGGGCTACTGGAGAAATGGCTCAGCAGTTAAGAGTTAAGGCTGCTCTTGCAGAGGGGCCTGGGTTTGGTTCCCAGCACCCATATAGCAGTTAACAACTGTCTGTAACTTCAGTTCCAGGGGATTCAACTCCCTCTTCAGGTCTCCATGGGCATTGGATAAACAGGTGCACTTATATATTTGCAGACAAAATAATCATACACATTAAAAAAAGAAAATAAAAAACAAATAGAGTATATGTATGGTGGAATACCTTTACATGTGGAGAAAGCAAACACTCTGTTGCTTAAGAGGAGGTAGCTTTGTGTACTCCGTGGCATTTCATTGGTCAGCATACTGCAGACACAAATGTTTGCTGAATCTGAAAAGGGATACGGATTACCTATCACAGAATACTGGACTGCTAGGTCTACAGAGACTCTAAGACACAGGACAAGCTGCTTAACTTTAGTAGAACACTGATGTGTCTTTCAAAATTCCTTCAGTTTTTAAGCTTTGTTTTTCTTTCTTTTTTTAAAAAGAAACTTTAATAAAAATTATTTCCTTTCCTTTCTCCTCTCTGTATCCTCAAGTCTAAAAGAGAAAAACTAGGAGCTGGAGAGATGGCTCAGCAGTTAAGAGCACTGACTGCTCTTGCAGAAAACCCAGGTTCAATTCCCAGTACCTATATGGCAGTTAACAACCATATGTAACTACAGTTCCAGGGTATCTGACTCCCTCTTCTGACCTCCATGGGCATTGCACAATGTGAGTGCACTTACATAGGCAATATGCTCATACACATAAACAATAAAATTAAAATTAAAAAAAGAGAACTAGCATTATACATTATGAAACACCATAAACGGATTTCATAAAATCTTTAAAAAATTCTACTCAGATGTCTCAAAAGGAACTTTTAATATACTATATCTCAAACTGGTTTTACAATTTTGCTTAAAGTCGACAACCCAAGCTGTTCTTCCTGTATTTTTAAAATAATTTTACATTTATTTATTCCAAGTTTATGTGTGGGTATGTGTGCATATGTGTGTGCGTGTGTGTCCGTGTCTAGTGGGGGAGGTGCATGTGCCATGGCATGCATGAGGAGGTCAGAGGAGTTGGTTCTCTCCTACTGTGTGGGTCCTAGGGATAGAACTCAGGTCACCAGGCTTGGTGGCAAGCACTCTTTACCCAGGAACCATCTCATCAGTCCTGTTGTATATTTTTTTGTATCTTCATGGCAACAATCAAGCTTTTCTTTTGCTCTCCTTTGCCAAATAATCACTTAGTTCTGCTGGCTTTCCCCTTTATGTCTTCCTGACTTAGTCCCATTTCTAGTTCTACCTCATTGTCTCTTGCCTGTACTGTTATATCAGCCTCTTAAATGATTTTGCCCTCTTAGGTCTAGCTGATCCATCTAAAGCACAGTTGTTAATGCACCAGTTAAAAATAAGTTGTGGGGGCTGCAAAAAGAGTTCAGTGGTTAAGAGCATTTGCTTCTCTTCCAGAAGATCTGGAAGACCTGGATTTGATTCCCAACAGCCGCATGGGGCAGCTCACAATTGCCTGTTAACTCCAGTACCAGAGGATCTGACATTGTCTTCTGGCCTTCACAGGTGCCTTCACTCATGATACACACACACACACACACACACACACACACACACACACACACAACTTTAAAAATAAATTTTGAATAATTAAAAATAAAATGAATGTAAACCTATATAAATATTGCGCCTCAGCTTACAAACTCATCCAGGGAGCCTCACAAACTACAGGATAATATTCAATCTCGACATGATATTCAAGGACCTTCAAGATGGAGCCCTGGCCACCTTCAGCCTCATCTCTTACAGATCCTACTTACCAAGTCATACTCTAATAATACCAAATTCTATTCCTTCTCCAATGGGAGTCTGCTTCACACCATTTTATTCATCTTGCCTTATTCTCCTATAAATTTCTACTCATGCTTCAGTCCTTTTGTACCTGATTGGCTCCTCCTCATCCTCTAGGCCTCACTCAGTATTCATGTACCCAAGAGGTCCACCTCAAACTGCTGAAATGGAGTTACATATTTCCCTCTGTGTGTTCCATAGACTTCTAACTAGGTAAAGCTTATGTTTGGCAGAGTCCATGGTGTTCATATCCTACACTATAGCACAGTACCTAGCCAGTAATAAGTGTTCAGCTGTTTGTCAAATGAGTAAATAAATGTGTCTCTGCCCTTCACTATGTATTCTTAACTTATTATATTGTGGTTGACTTTCTACTTTATTTGAATGGGAAAATGCCAGGGGCAGCATTGTTACTTGATTTCTGAATTCCTATTGACTTGTAAAACAAGTTGCTCAAATAAATACTAAACAAATGAACGACTCAGGGATTTGATCTGAATGGCTGAAAAGAATGAGTAACAAAATGAAAAGATATTTAAGATTAACCTAGGGACAATGCATAGGACCAATTGCAGATGAATAGAGGCAAGGAAGCCAGGCAGAAGTGAGGTGGGTCTGATTTTATTGGGTTGTGTTTTATTAGAGCAGGCTGAGTATGAGGCAGATTTTGAATTTTTAAAAAAATGAGATTTGGTCAAAGTATGTAGAATAAAGAAAAAATATTCACAAAGTAATTCAAAGGATTTTCCAATCAAGATGTTTTCTGAGATAGGAATAAACTATAATTCTAGAAAATATGATGGCACATGAAATAAGGAAAATTTAGAATTTATAAAATTAGAAATTATAAAAAGACTTGAAAAATAATCCCAAAGAAAAATGAGTATTGATAGACTGACTTTTTTGTCACAAGATTAAAATCTTGATACTTACTAAAACTTACTTTATTTCATTCTTTTAATTTACAAAAAAATACATCTTCTCAACTAAAAAATAAATCTCAAATTATTTGTTTTCCTCAAACTTTATCTTATTATTTGACATTGGTTGCTTCAAGTAGAAAAATGAAGGTCATTAAAAATGCTGAGAAAGGGGCTGGAGAAATGGCTTAGTGGTTAAGAACACTGGTTGTTCTTGCAGATGACCCGGGTTTGAATCTCAGCACCCACATGGCAGCTAAGACCCAGGTTTGAATCCCAGCACCCACATGGCAGCTAACAACTGTCTGTAACTCCAGTCTCAGGGGATCCAATGGCCTCTTCGGAACTCCGCGGGCATTGTACGACATGGGTGCACTTACCTACATGCAGGCAATACACACATACACATTAAATAAAAATTTTTTAAATGCTCAGATATACTTTTCATCATGAAAGGAATTTACACAAAATAAAATTAAGTATTAGTTTGGCAAATATAAAAGACTTCACACCAATAATATTGCTACTATTTCTGAGCTGAACAGAAAATGGGGCTTCTATACCTCTCAGCTAAAACTCATTTCCTGTAAAAACTCCATTCAAGTAG
Organism: Nannospalax galili; assembly: GCF_000622305.1. Taxonomy (NCBI): domain Eukaryota; kingdom Metazoa; phylum Chordata; class Mammalia; order Rodentia; family Spalacidae; genus Nannospalax; species Nannospalax galili. The sequence goes on along the minus strand of NW_008358866.1, from coordinate 8,307,213 downwards.
ATACTTGTTGGTGCCCTTTTCACACATTTTCTATACCTTGCCCTTCAGTGCAACTATTAATTTACTTGAATCTCAGGAAACCAATATATGGGGATGGAGAGATGGCTCAGTGGTTAAGAGCATGTACCATTATTGCAGAAGACCCGGGTTCAATTACCAGCACCCATGTCTGTCAGCTCACAACTGCCTCTAACTCCAGCTCCTGGGGATCTGATGCCCTCTATTGGCTTTTGACGGCACCTGCACTCAATGTACACATACCCCCCCACACAGGTACACACACACACACACACACAAATTAAAAATAAATTTAAAAAAATAAAGCTGGGCGTGATGGCACAGGCCTTTAGGCCCAGCACTCAGGAGGCAGAGGCAGGCAGACCTCTGTGAGTTCAAGGCCAGCCTGGTCTACATAGTAAGTTCCAGGCCAGCTGGGGCTACTGGGAGACCCTGTCTCAAAAAAAAAAAAAAAAAAATTAACATAAATATATACAATTATCAGAATATAAAATGTTTGGGAATTAACTGAGATCAATGGCTCATGTTTATAGCAATTCCCAACCTCTCTTTCACATGTCCAATGTGATTCTTGATACATGTGGAGGACTACTTTAGTTATAACTGGTCCTTGTCCCCATTTTTCCTGAGGAAACACCTACTAAAGCAATGAATAAAAGCGAGACCCCATGAGGAATAAATACAAACTAATCTTATAGCCCACTACAAACAATACTTAGCAAACAACAAAGAATTTTATTGTGTGTTCAGAATTAAGAGATAGAAGGAAAGGGATCCTATATTTTACACTCTTGATTTCTGAGGTATATGTAAATCAGAAACACATTCATTCAATAAATAACATTTATAAATTCAAATCTTTAGGACTTTGTAAATCTTACTGCAATTATAACCAAAATTGAAGCTTTAAGAAATGATCTCTTCTTGAAAGAAGGAAGAAAACCACCTCAAGAATTATACAGAGACTTAAGCAACAACAACAAAAAACCCTCAGTGAACAGTAACCCACAAGAGGTATCATAACCCTGACAGTAAGTGAAAACAACTATTACATAGCTCATGAACAAAAAGCATAAAGGAATATTACAGAGTATAAAAGAATCTATAGATTTATAAATATTCTCAGCAAAACTACTGAAACAATGCTAATTTCTGGACAGTCTGAATACTTAGTACTTTTGAATTCATGTGCAAATCAACCAGAGCTTTACACACTGTGCCTACGCAAGCACTGAATATTCTGTTATACTTTGATGACAACAACCACCACCACCACAACAACAAAAGGCTTTTTGTTGTTGTTTTCACAGGGTCTCCCTAGTCACAGCCTGCCTGGAACTCACTATGTGGACCAGGCTGGCCTAGACCTCAGAGAGAGCCACCTGCCTCTGCTTCTCAAGGGCTAGGATTAAAGGTGCATACCACCATACCCAGTTCTTTTTAAAAAAAATCTTTTTCTAAAAGAGGAATTAATATTATAAAGATGTTATTTTTATTTTTTATTTTATGTGCAATGTTTTGCCTTCATGTACGTATGTGCACTACATACATGCAATTCCCTTGGAGACCAGAAGAGGGTGTCCCAATCCCTGGAACTGGAGTTACAGACAGTCATAAGCCTCTGTGTTGGTGCTAGCAACTGAACCCAGGTCCTCTACAAGAGCAGCAAGTGCTGTTAACCATTGAACCATCTCTCTAGTCCCATAAGATTTGATTTTTTAAAAATACTTTATTATTTTTATTTTGTGTGTATGAGTGTATTGCCTGTATGTATGTAAGTGCATTCATGTCATGCAATGCCCACAGAGATCAGAAGAGGGCACTGAATCCCTGGAACTAGAGTTATGGTTATTAGGTGCCTCGTGGGTGATGGGAACCAAACCTGGGTCCTCTATAAGAGCACCCAGCTCTTAACCACTGAGCCATCTCTTCAGTCCCAGATTTTTTTTATTTTTAATTATTTGTGTGTGTGTGTGTGTGTGTGTGTGTGTTTGTGCACATGAGTACAGTTCCTGCAGAAGTCAGAAGAGGGCATCAAATCTCCTGGATCTGGAGTTATAGGTGTTTGTGAGCAGGCTGATACGGATGCTGGGAACCAAGCTCATGTCCTCTGCAAGAGCAGTATGTGTTCTTAACTGCTGAGCCATCTCTCCAGCCCCTGGATTCAATATTATAACAAAAATACTTTTCATTGATAAAATACACATAGAGGTTTATCATGTTCATAAATCTAAAAAGGCCTTTTCGTGACTGAAGACCAAATGTTATCCCACAGTAGAGATGAGTTGGTAATAATCAAGTCAAAAGTCAACAGGTGTACATTTGACCAACTGTATACATTTATAAAATAGCTGACCATTCACTGGTCCACAAAGAAATCAAACCAGTATCATTCTCTAATTTACTCATCAAGAAACTAGTATTCAAAGGAAGCAACAGTTTAAACTTTGGTGAGCTCAGAAAGATAACTTTATTGGGAATGTGTGTTTCAGTCTCTCTCTGGCATGTAAACTTTATGCTGTGTGTGTGTGTGTGTGTGTGTGTGTGTGTGTGTGTGTAATATATAAAACAAGTTGGTAACAGTAAAATTTAAAAATGAGCAAAAAGGGGTTGGAGAAATGGCTCAGTGGTTAAGAGCACTAGCTGCTTTTGCAGAGGACCTAGGTTCAAGTCCCAGCATGCACATGACAGCTAACAATCATCCATAACTTTAATTCCAGGGGATCCAAAGCCCTCTTCTGACCTCTACGGGCACTGCACAACATGGGTGCATTTATATACGAGCAGGCAATATATTCATACACATAAAATAAAAATAGGGGCATAGAGAGATTGCTCAGCAGTTAAGAACACTGGCTGTTCTTGCAAAGGACCCAGGTTTAATTCCTAGCACCCATATGGTGGCTAACAACCAGCCATAACTCTAGTTCTAGGGGAATCCGATGCCCCCTTCTGACCTCCATGGGCACTGCACAACATGGGTGCACTTACCTAATGCAGGCAATACACTCATACACATAAAATTAAAATAATAAAATATTAAATGGGCAAAAGGCTCAAACATTTCTCTAAAGACCCAAAAATGGTCAACAAGCACATGAAAAGATGCTCAGTATCACTAGCCATTGGGAAAATACTGCAAAGAAATACTACTTTATACATACTAGGGCTAATAATAACAATAATAGTAATACACAAATGTTAGTGAGATAAAGAGAAACTGGAATCCTCATATATTGTCAATGGGAATATAAAATGGTACAGCTACCATGAAAAATGATTTGGCCATTCCCCAAAACTTAAAAACAGAGTTAGTGTATGGACCCAGCAGTTTCATCTCTAAGCATACATAGCAAAGAAATTAAAACAGTCACTCAATACCTGTATACAATTATTCATAGCAGCACTAATCCCAATAGATAAAAGGTGGGGAAAAAAAAACCTAAATGAATGTCAATGGATAAAAGTTAAATTGTGATACATATACAAATTGGATGATTATTTAGTTGCTACTAAGCTGGAGAGAGGAGGGAATGAAAAGTGTCTATGGCATAAGGTTTTATTCTGGTTTGGTTAAAAATGATCTGAAATGAGACACAATGGTGATGGCATAATATAAAGTCACACCACTAAAAAGTGTTTGCTCCAAAATGGTCTATTATATGAGTCTTACCTCAATTTAAAAAATAAAAATCCTAGCTTCTTTATATTCATCAGCAGAACCCGAAAACTTCTCTCTCACCAGGCATGGTGGCACACACTTTTAATCCCAGCACTGGGGAAGCAGAGGCAGATGGATTTCTGTGAGATCGGAGGCCAGCTTGGTTTACAGTCTGTCTGAATAGCAAGTTGCAGGCCAGAGGAGCTACAGGGAAACCATGTCTCAAAAACAAATAAACCAACTAACCAACCACAGAAAAACAAAACAAAACAAAACTTCTCGCTCAATATTTTACTTATCCTTCAAAACATGGATTGTGAGCCATATAACATGACAGGATTAGTCTCACAAACAATAAGGCACAGTTTGCAATAATTTAAATAAATGCTTGCTAAGTAAAAGTCCATAGTTACAGTTGCAGGTGTTCAAAACAAATGAGGAAATAGATTGTCTCCAAAGTCCTACTACCTTTCTACTAGGCCAAAGAACAGTGTCAAAATATT
>NW_008358866.1:8287786-8303015 GCF_000622305.1 Nannospalax galili | reverse complement strand
CACACACACACACACACACACACACACACACACACACACACACACGGTACAAAACAACCTTTATAACCAACATTCAAAATTTCAGTAGTTTTTCCAAGGTAAAAAGTTAAAATTTTTAAAGGGATGCTAACCAGTTGAATAGGATTCCAAATTTAAATTTTGGAAGCATTTTACTGAGAAATAAGTATAATATCCCTTCTCAAAAAACATTTTACCTTAAGAACTTTTTCTCACTGCCACACTGTAACTTAATTCACAGCACAGTAATGAGTAGCTTAGGAATGTTTTAGTCAAGAGTTTTGCTATTGCTAAAAGCCTTTTTATTTATAAAAATATGACATTTTTGTTTGAAAACAATTTTTATACCGCACTTCTCACAGTTCATCCCTTGACTGTGGGTTTTTTTTTTTTTTTTTTCCCCTTTCTTTTTTCAGCTCTCAGAGCACCTCCCTGCTAGAACACCTCCCTTGCTGAATGACAGCCAGCAGAAAATAAGCAGAGGGGGAAGGGACTACAGCAGAGTGGGACAAAAACTGTTCTCAAACAAAAACCGCCTCTTCCTGGGATCTTAGCACGTCTTTGTTTTGCTGTTATGTGGATCTACTTCAGAAACCTGCCATCTTCAGAAGCCTGTCCTGCCCATTCTTTCACATGCTCTCTCTAAACACCTGTTTTGTTTTTTCTCAGTAAAACCTGAAGGTAATGAATCAGTTTTAAATCACAGATCTACGTCAGTGCTCTATGACATTGAAGGCATCAAACTGCTTTACCCACTTTGAAAGCTAGATAAGCTGACATATAAATAGAAAAATCTAGAATGCTTAAAAGAAAGCAGAAGAGAGAAGAGTTCTTAGCTGTGGAGTACCTGAAAATACAAAGAACTGGCCAGTAAGTGGAAAGCCCTGCCATCAACAACCCAGTGACTCACACAGAACTTACCCTTGTTGCATACAACTGTCACTGTTCTTCAAACTGCAAATGCTTGTAGAGCAAACATATCACAGAATTACAAGTTACTAAATGAAGTAGGCAAGAATTTTAAGTAATTCAATAAATAATGCCAATTATTACAAAGTGCTGAATTGCTGGTATAAAACTTCCATTTTGCAAGATTCTGCTCTGTTAGTTGAACTTTTAAAAGTATCTCTGGTATGTCTTATGGGTATAAGTGTATGTAAATACACAACTGTGTCCTAATTTTGTTCACATATTTTAATACTTTCTAAAGAATTACCTGTAAAAGTAATACCTATAAATCATTTTACCTGGAAAAAATATATCATTTAAGATGGAGTCGAAATACTTTAGTTCCACACAGGAGAACCTTTGTGATATAATCCCTAATCAGCCCGTTGTAAACAGAGTTAACCGGGACTGAAAATATTTCCTTAATAATGCAGCAATGTCAGACTCTCCCAAGGATCAGGCTTTTTGCAACATCAATACCAAGGACTCAACAGCAAATGCAAACACTACCAAGGAGCAATAACACTCAACTGACATAAAGTCTGTTCTACTGGGCTCTATTTGCCTTGAATTTTTACAAACTGGTTTATTAACCCAGTTTCTGGCTTCTTTAGTTGCCACAATCAAAACAGCAACTTAGGAGAAAAAAATGAAAGGAGCAAGGCTGGATGACCATGTCCACAGCAAGGAGATGTGACAGCGAGGACAAAGGGGAAGAATGACAAGAATGAAAAGACATGCTGGGTTTTGTGGCACAAGTCTGAAATACCAGCACTCAGGAGGCAAAAAGTGTAGGATCAGGAGTGTGAGGCTAGCCTCAGCTACATAGCAAGTTTAAGGGCAGCCTGGGCTATATGAGACCTTATCTCAAAAAAACAGAAAAGAAAAAAGGAGACCCACAAATGCCTAATAATACAGAATCTGAACTATATAAACAAGTAATACTAGAGTCAAGAATTACAGGTCCAGGACCACATGTAAGGAGGAGACCTAGTTACTGGACCACATCATTTTTCTGTATGACGGGCATGTGAGAGAGCATCGTCTTCATACTTTCATTCTTTTTAAAAATGGTAATTGAATATTCTTTGCCTGATCATAACAGAAATATTTTGAGGCCAGGGAAATGGCTCAGGGCTGTAAAAGTACTAGCTACACAAATCTGACGACTCAAGTTCAATCCCTGAACCCAAATTTACAAAACCTAGAAATGGGGGCACACATCTATAACCCGGCACTTCTACAAGGAGATGGGAGGTGGAGACAAGAAATCACTTAGCAGCTCATGGGCCAGCTAGCCTGGGGTACACAGGATGGCAGAATCAATAAGAAACCGTGCCTCAACAAGGGACAACTCCTGAAAGTGGTCCTCTGATCTCTAAACGCCCACCATGGCAGGCACACAGCTGCACTCACGCACACACACATATAATCATACTATAACTTTTTAAAAGACCTATTTGTAGAGAACTGAAAAATACCAAAAGTACTAAGGTATTTAAAATTGTCATTAATCTGCACCCTAGAGATACCCAACATTTATACTTTAGTCGTGTTTTGTTTTGTTTTTTTAAAGATGTCTTCTGTATTAGTTACTTTTCTTGTTGTGGTGACCAAATACTTAACAAAAAGCAACTTAGGAGATAAAGGGCTTCTTAGTCTCACAGTTCAGGGGAATGCATTCTTTCATGCTTGGGCGGGCATGGTGGTCAGATCACTAGGTAGCACCAACCAGAAAGCACAGAAATGGGAATGCTGACAGCCTCTGGCTTTCTCCTCTTCCTCTTTCCCTGTCGCGAATCCAGCCCATGGGATGGTGCTGCTCAGTCAGGGGGTCGTCCATACTTAGATAAATCTGTCAGGAAACACCCTTACAGACATAACCAAAGGTATGCCTCATTAATGCTCCAGATGCTTCTTAATCAATGAAGTTTACAACTGAAATTAACATGACTCTTCATGTATCATTATGTACATATATCTTTGGGGGGATAACATTTTTTAATAAGATTTGGCTTGCACACATGCATGCACACATGTGTGTCTGTGTGGGCATGTGAATGTTTTTCCTGCATGTATGTATGTGCACAACATGCACGAAGTCACCAAGGAGTTCAGAAGAGGTCACTGGAGCCCCTGGAACTGGAGCTACAGACAGTTGTGAGCTGCCACGTGGGTGCTGGGAACTGAACCCATATCCTCTGCAAGAGCAGTCCGTATTCTTTACCATTAAGCCAGGAATAATATTTTTTAACCTGGCATTATTTGTATTTTCCCAACTCAAAAGCCTTTGTAGAATTATTTTAAGAACTGCATATGCCATAATTTATTCTCCTGTTATTGGATTTGGGTTGATATAAAGTATTATATTTCATGAAATATACAAGAAGCTATTTTAAAATGATCATTTATGAGTTCTGGAGAAATGAAAATTTTCAATGGAACAGTTTATGAATCAATCACCAAGAAAAAAATTTAAAAATTATGGTTTATAAAACTAGGTTATCAAAGACAACAATTAAACCTAATGAACAAATGAGAAATGTGGGGAGCCAGGCCTCAGCCTCTAAGCAGATTTTGGGAAATAATCATTTTCCATGCTCATTTCTGATGTCAGCAATGGAAAGGCTCCTGACTGAGAGCGCTGGACTACTGCTACAAAGTTGTAGCCATTCTCAAAGAAGTACCCATTAAGGACTCGCTACTCAATCCATTCAATAATTAACTGAATGATTATTATTTGATAGGTAATTATCACAAGCTGCATTAGCCATCGATACTAAAGAGCCTTCTTTGCATAATATTCTAGAAAATGCAGTAGCAGCATTTAAGACACTTTACCAAAATGTGAAAAATCAATCACTTCGGGCCGTACCTCACTTTACTCTCTCATTGAACCCATTACCCAATGTCTGCCTTTCCCAGCAAGTGTGACTCACTGGAGAGCAGAGACTACTGCACATCTATATTTCCAGCTCTTGGCATAAAATAGGATTTCAATATAGGTTTGCTAAATAATTAGCTTTTAAAGTTTTTGGTGTTGCACACTGAATCCAGAGCCTTGTACCACTGTATACCACTCCAGCCCCCGAATACCATTTATAATCCAGTTAAGTTTTTTATGTGTATGAGTGTTTTGCCTGCATGTATATAAGTGCACCCATGTCGTGCAATGCCCACGGAGGTCAGAAGAGGGTGTTGGATCCCCTGGAACTGCAATTACGGATGGTTGTTAGCTGTCATGTGGGTGCTGGGAACTGAACCTGGGTCCTCTGCAAGAGCAGCCAGTGTTCTTAACTGCTGAGCCATCTCTCCAGCCCCCACATGTAATATTTTTGATGACAGGTTTTACTTTATGTCTATGTTCCTATCAGGCTCCACAAACTTAATGACTATATAATATTCCACAGTACTCACACAACTTAGAAAGTGATTTTCTTCAGGTTGTCTTTAGAGGTTAACAGTGTTTTTATATTGCATAACTAATGTTGCATAAACATTCTTTCTCTTACAAGTCTCAGAGACATATTTCTCACTGGAAAAAGTAGGCTCAATTCTACAGCAAAGTAATAACTTAAATGAAAACTACTTTAAAATTAGAGAAAGCTTTTTATTCCAAAGGTGGAATTGTGTATGTGTGTGCTCACATGCACGTGTATTGTATGTGTGTCTATATAGGTGCAGGCATGTAGAAGCAAGAGGCTGATGTCAGGTGTTTTCCTCTATTGTTCTCTACTTTTTTTTTGAGGCAGGATCTCTGAACCTGCAGCTTTGTTTTGGCTAGACAAACTGGCCAGCAAGTCCCAGGGATCTTCTGCCTCTGTCTCCTCAGGACTGGAGTTATAGACATGCCACCACACTCAGCTTTATGTCGGTGCTAGGAATATTAACGCAGGTCCTCTTGTTTGCATAGCAAGCACTTTACCCACTGAGCTATCTCCTCAGTTCCCAAAGGAAGAATGGTGAAAGACAAACATGCACAGAAAAAAACTAGAATTCTATTTTAAAGACAAATCAAGTATTCACAGGCAACAATTTACTAGTTATGAAATTGGTCTATAAAAAGTAAACAATAGTAAGTAGGATGGTCTCACACATATTTAGGAAAGAATATGTTTAGGGGCGGGCAATAGAAAATTTGAAGTAACAAGACATCTACTAATTCCAGCACTAGGGGAGGCTGAGGGAGGGTTGCCATGAATCTGAGTGTAGTTTGGGGCTACACAGTGAGCTCCTGGCTAATCAAGACTACAATGTGAGTCTCTGACTCAAAGATGGAGGGAGGGAGGGAGGGAGGGAGGGAAGGAGACAGACATCTAATCAGAGCTTTGGTGCTTTGGGAATGGGATATGAACCATATCTCCAATACTTTTGATGCACAGAACTTGATCAGTTCCCCTTTCCCTCCATTTATAGAATCTAGAGTAAAACATCTGTCTACATAGAAGCATTTAAGCTTTGACCTTACACAAAGGGTGCTATGGGAAAGTCAACTATATTCTAGCGCTATGAGGTTAGTTACTATGCATATTCATTCCTTTAACAAACTTGTGTTGAACATCTAACTGTACCTCTGCAGCATGGCCCTTCATCTATTACTGACCTGCTTTCCTTTGTTTAATGTGGGAGGAGGAGAAAGAAGGAAGATAGGAAAAAGTTCAATATATTATAACTTAATTGTGCCCCAAGTATGATTGTTTACAATTAGGTCTAAAAAGACAACACAATCTCTTAAAGGTAACTTCACTTAGAGAGGAAGGGGGCCAAAGGTAAGCTCAAACAGGTCATGTTGAAAGAAAATGCTATTCAATTTCTAGGGTGTCAAATTATTCATTTAAGGCCACCAAAGTATACCCACAGGTAATTTTGTATTGTTTACTTGCCTTTCCATACCACGCGCACACACATAAAATCAGAACTCGTTAAACAGATAACAAATACATTACTTAAAGCAATTCCATAAGCGTTGTTGGTATATAGAACCTTTCTGTCTCGGGAAGTTCTGTTCCACAGGCTACAAAAGCGCGTGCCATGACAAAGACCTCCCAACACAAACGTACAAAGACACACTACTGAAAACGCCCCTTCAGCCAAGTTCCCAGCTGGCACTTGTGGCACACTCGAGTCGCTGCTGAGGCAGCTGTCACAGGCCAATCACACACACCCAGGAGTGCCAGCGTGACACCTACAGAAGGCAGGCTGGTGGTCAGCGCAGGGCCTTCCCCGGAATAAAGCAATCCCTGAGCACCCTCCTGGAAAGCACATAGCCTGCACGACCCAAAAAACTCCCTTGAAAGTGAAAGGGCGGAGACTGAGGGGCAAGTCCTCGCAGAGCAAGCTATGCAGGAAGAGGGTTTTGTGTGGCATTCGGGGAAAGGAGCCACATGGTGCAACCATCAGGTCTTGCTGGGAGGAAAAAGCACGGCCCGGCTCTGCGGCGGCTCGTCCCCGGCCGCTCCGGCTCCGGCCCGCCCGGCCTGCTCCCGCCCCTCCGGCCACCGCCTCCCGCCGCGGCCCGCCGCAGCTCCTACCTTAGCCTTGCCAGCCTCCAGCTTCCTCTGCCTCTCCTCGTCCTCCATGGCGTCTGCGGGGCGGGCGGGAACAGCGGGACCGGGTGCGGGGAGAGAGAAGTCGGGTCAGAGCGGGCGGGAGGCCCACAGCCACGGGCTGGGCTCTCACTGGCTACTCGTCCCGGGCCGCACGGGCACCGCCGTCACGGCCGCCATCTTCGTCTCCACGTAAACACACGGCGGCGGCGGGGCGGGGTCGGCGTCCGCGCAGCCGCGAGCCTGGGCGCCCGCAGGTGCGCGCGGCCGCCCGCTTCCCAGACCTGGCTCTGCTGCGGTCTCCCGCCTGATGCCCTCCGGACACCTACCGCCCTCTCTCGGCCCGTGCCTCTTCAGAATGCAGAAATAACAGGTGCCTCACGCGAAGAGCCCCAGTGGGAAATGCGATGGGAAGGAGGCAGCCGCCAGACACCAGTTTGTTCACCTGGTTAATTCTAGGAACTGGGAGGACGGCGGCTTTACTACCTCGGCCTGGGAGTCCCTCCCTCTCCCCCTCGCTGGTTCCCGCCCATCCTCGGTTGTCCTTCCAGGCCCACTCCACGAGCTGCCGCTGCCTTAATTCAGTTCTTTGTTCCCTGCAGCGACAAGGGGACACTCCTTCCCCACTCCTTCTTGCCCCCCTTCAGCAATGGTGTTGCAGAAGGACCCAGAATTTGGAATCTAACGTGAGGGCAAAGCCAATCTACACCAACTTTCTAGCTTTAATGACCTTAAAACTGTTACCCTTTCTCTCTGTACCTGAATTTTGGGACAGGCTGCTGCTATTTGTGACTGTCCCTGGCTTGTTAAAACGCCTGAACCAGTGTCAGTCCAATTTCTTCTGTTTTCGTTTTGCCCTCTCCATGACATTTTAATAATTTGTGTGCTTAGTTCAGCTCATGTCTCAGGACTCTGTTCCTTGATAACATGAGTCTTGCCAGTCTTGAAATTACTACAATGACTAGCACGTTAATGTCTTTCCTTTTTTTCCCCCTCATCTGCTCTCTCCATCCTTTTTTTTCCCCCTCTCCTCTCCTCAAATCCACACTTGGGGTTAACTACACATTTTAATGTCTCAGACTGATCATTCCTTTGTTTTGAGCTTGTATAGACTGGAAAATTGGCAAGTGATAAACTAAAACCATTAATTTAACCATAGAAGTGGTGTTAAGTGGGCATAAAAATGAAAATTGGGAGCCTAAAAAGACCTTTAGTCTACCAGAAACTGGAGACTAGTTTCCAATATCTATAATTTAGAAATTGAGGGTTTTTTTTTTTTCCGCCAAGCCCTATATTGGAAACATAATTAAAACACTCAATTATATATTGCTATTATCTCAGCTGGAATTGGGAACTGGGAGAGGTTAGACATTTATAGGAATTTTAAAAAGAGACAAAAGAGAAGTGATTTTCCAGTCATCCATTTCTCATCATTCATCTACACGGAGGCTAGAATGAAGTCTTCTAAAGGTGTATGGTTTAAACACTGGACTGAGTGATTACGTCTGTGTATTGTGATTGTGTAGGAAGAGGAGACCCAGGATATCTGATCGATATTCCTGTTTGTTACAGGATAATGCAGTTCTTGGTGATTTAGAGGCAGAGGATCAGCTGTTCCAGTGTATATTGAAAATGTTTAAGGACACCTGCTAAAGCAGGAGGTGTTTCAGTGTTTCCCTTTATCACTCTTTATCCATATATCCCTTTATGTATGTAAATCATACACGTCTGCTTTACATATATAAGGTGCTCAGTAAGTGCTGGCAGTTGTATGTTGACTTCTAGCAAGCAGAAGAACAAGCACATGGAATGCTCTGGCTCTTCCTTATGGCACCTGGTCATTCAAGTCATCATCATACAATTCATTCATTCATGTCATTCATTCTTCAGTCATCTTCTCAGATGACCTGAAAAAATGAGGTGGTGAGCAGTGGAGGGAAATGATGGCTTAGCGTATTCAAAGGCTCTCAAGTTACAGTGTGACTGATGTGTTAAAGGAAGAGTAGGAGGCAAGGGTGGCTTGAATGGGATGAATGAGATGGAGACTAGTTAGAGATGAAGTCAGAGCTAATAGAAGGTCAGACTTGGAAATTCTGAAGCTCAATGTAAGAACTTTGGCTTTTACTATGCATGAGACCAGAAGCCACTGGAAAGTAATTCCAGATAATCTGATGTATGTTACAAAAGGACATCTGGCTACTATAAAGAGAAAGTGCTGTGGGGGATCAGTAGAACAGACATTTACGAGCTACTTTTGCTTTAAAACAAAAGAAGCCAAGTGTGGTGGCACACACCTTTAATCTCAGCACTTGGGAGGCAGAGGCAGGCAAATCTCTGTGAGCGAGGCCAGTGTAAGTCTATATAGTGAGTTCCAGGCCAGCTGGAGCTACAGGGAGACCCTGTCTCAAAAAGACCAAAAACAACAACAAAACAAAAACAAAACCCCCCAAAACTCTGGCTCCTCATTTGGCCCCACAGGGTGATGAAAAGCAAGGTGACAGCTTGGTGTTTCTACCTTTGTTTTGCATCTCTCCCCTTTCTTTGGGTCACCTGATTACATCTGCATACATTATCTATCTAGAAACCAGTCATACCTAACGCATTATTCCGATCGAGGCTGGAGGAATAAAGAGAAAATAAGGCATGCTATAGCTGTTTATAATGCCCTGTTCCAGGCCTCTGAAAGGTGACCAAGGTTCCAAGCCATTGTCCTACACCTCAAGTCACCTTGGATTCCAGGACAGCAGAGCCTGCGAGGCAGACCCATGCCCCAGATGAGGGAAATTATCCATGATAATAAGGGTATCCCATGGAGCATGAGAAATCATCCCTTGGGAGACAGGTTATTCCCTTGAGCAAATAAGGACTTCTTTGGGCCACCTTGCAGAATCAGAACTGAGACAGTGATGAACAGAGTCATACCTTGACCAGGACTGTTTATGCATACCTCTTGCCCCAATTCTTTATTTAGACCTAAAGCTCATTCAGTACCCTGGAAGATGAACTTGAGATCACTGTTCCTCTTCCTAAAGCACATTATTTAAATCTCTTCTCTCATCTCTTTAATTGTCCTGTCAGGACAAGTGGCTAAGCCTAGTCCTTTGGGACTCTCAGAGCCATGGCTTTTGCCCTAAAACTTCAGTTACAGTTGGAATTGCAATAATTTAAACAAGAGATAATGAGAGTTTGGACCATAGAATAGTAGAAGCAGAGGCAATAATACGAGATCAGATTCTGTATATATTCTGAGCATAGAACTAAAAATGTCAAAGGCACTGTAGATTGAATTGAGTTTTGAAACAAGCGGCCATCAAGATTGACTCTGGTGGTTTTGGCCTGAGCAGCTGAAGTGATGAGGTTGCCAGTAATTGAGATGGAGAAAAGCAATAAAGGAAATCAAGAATTTTATTTCAGACATGATAAACACAGAAGTTAGATGTTCAATACACTTACTAGATATCTGCCAACTTTAGATATCTGAGAATGAAATTCAGAAGGAGCTTCAGCTAGAAATAAAGTTCAAGAGTGGTCAGCATTCCTCATACAGTTAAGGGATTGGCTGAGTCTTTCCACAGCCATACTGTAGAAATAGCTGTTGTTCAATGCAACAGCCATTTAGCCATAGGTGGCTACTGGGTGAGTGAAATGTGCTAGTCTGAATTATAATATAAGTGTAACACCATGGATTTCAAAGACAATATTAGAACAAAATTACTTAAAATATCACATTGCTGAGATGGCTATAGCTCTGTTAAATTGGGATACACATACACACACACACATGTGCATGGGTGTGTCTGAGAGAAAGAACACATTTCTTTTTACTTTTTTTTTTTTTTTTTGGTCTTTTTGGGTCTCCCTGTAGCCCCAGCTGTTCTAGAACTCACTATGTAGACCAGGCTGGCCTTGAATTCACAGAGATCCACCTGCCTCTGCCTCCTGAGTGCCAGCTCTTTTTACTTTTTACAATTTTTATTTATTTATTATTTTTATATTATGCGTATGCATGTATGTAAGTACACCCATGTCATATAGTGTACACAGAGGACAGCAGAGGCTGTCCAATCCCCTGGAACCAGAATTACAGACAGTTGTTAGCTGCCATGTGGGTGCTGGGATTCGAACCCAGTTCTTCTGCAAGAGCAGCCAGTGCTCTTAACCACTGAGCCATCTCTCCAGCCCCTCTTTTTACTTTTTAAAATATTTTATTTATTTTTATTTTATGTGTATGAGTGTATTGCCTGCATGCATGTAAATGCACTTATGGTGTGCAATACCCACAGAGATCAGAAGAAGGCATTGGATTTCCATGGAACTGGAGTTATGGACAGTTGTTAGCTGCCATGCGGGTGCTGGGAATTGGACCTGGGTCCTCTCCAAGAGCAACAAGTGCTCTTAACCACTGAGCCAACTCTCCAGACCTCTTTTTACTTTTTAAAATGTAGTTACTGGGAAACTCCAAATTATATAGGTGGTATGCATTTGTGGCTTGTATTATTTATCTACATACTGTGCTGATATACAGAGCAAGTTTAGAAAAAAAAAACAATGGTTGGATCTTAGAATATTCTATCTCTAAGAGAGATGTTCAGATGAATCAACTTGCTGGGCCTACTGGTACACGCCTTTAATCACAGCACTCAGGAGTCAAAGGCAGGCTGATCTCTGTGAGTTCAAAGCTAGCCTAGTCTACATAGGAGTTCCAGGCTAGTCAGGGCTGCATAGTGAAACCCTGTCTCAAACAAAATAGAACACAAACAAACAAAACAAAGAAAGAAGAAACGAAAAGATAAATCAGCTAATGAGAGTCAGAACAATGGCTAGCTACCCTAGAGGAACCAGTAGCCAAGTGAGGAAAGGGAAGGAAGGGAAGGAGGTAATGATGAACTGTGACACCTACTGATAATATGTCAAGTAAAAATGAGGACTGAGGAAAAGCACTGGGTACAGCAAGATGAAGGCCATTGGAGGCTTCCATAGAGGTCTTTGTAAATAAGTCATGAGTTCTTTCCTACTGAATAAAAATACTGCTTTAACAGTGGCATTCCTTTGGAGAGGAAGGGCCTGCTTCCTTTCACCTTTCTGCAAGGCTATTTCCCTTTCCTAATTATTTTGCAAATATTGTCTTCTCTTTTGGCCCAACACTCTAAATTCTAAATAGAAGCCCCATCTAAATGGTTAAGACATTAACCACAAAATCATCTTTTCTTTAGGTTTATGGAACCCAGCACATAAGATTTCTGTAATGCCTCTCTCTCTCTCTTTAGCCTTTAGTTCTATGTATCAGGTAATGCACCACATGTATATAAATAGTATGAGGCTGATCTTGCAGAAAAAGAATGTGTACATGTGTGATTTGTGTGTTGTGTGTTTTAAAAAAATACAACCCTGTGGGGTTGTTTTTGTTTTTTGTTTTTTGTTTGTTTGTTTGTTTGTTTCGGTCTTTTTGAGATGGTGGTCTCCCTGTAGCCCCAGCTGTCCTGGAACTCATGTAGAGCAGGCCAGCCTGGAACTCACAGAGATCTGCCTGCCTCTGCCTCCCAAGTGCTGGGATTAAAGGCGTGTGCCACCAACCCTGTGTTTTTTAACCAACATCAGAGATGGAAAGAAAGAGGAAGGGAGGGAAGAAGGGAAGAAGAGGGGAAGGGAAGAAGGGAGGGAGAGAAACTATTTTTCAGGAGTTTGAGATTTCTTGTTTTGTTGAAATGTTGTGATGTTACAGTTAGAAGACAAAAAAAGAACATACTCTGGTAAAATCCCTTTTTAACTCCGTGTGTCTAAATATGGAGCTTTTAATACAACTGCAGGCCTTACACAAACCTCATTCTTTCCTACCAACTCTCCTCTCTTGAATATGGGCCTTCAAATTGTAAACAGCTTGGACCACATCCGAGTAACACTGCAACAGTGTATCTATCTATCTATCTATCTATCTATCTATCTATCTATCATCTATCATCTATCTATTATTTTAATGCATCAGTATTTTTAGAGAGTCCCTGGTATTTACTTCTAGTGAACCAGAGTTGAAAAGGGAAATGAAATTTAACCTGGTTGGAGTTACTTCCTAGTGAGTCTCTGTGACATTTAAGACCGATGTTAATTAAACTACATTTCTTTAAATGTTGACTTTTCTTCTCAATAGTAAAGTATTGTGCTAATTTGTCTTCCCAGTAGAATTAAACTCAAGATTTCTAAAAATTTTTTTCATGTGTTTGTGTGTGTGCATATGTGTGTGGATACCCCAAATTGATGCCAGATGTCTTCCTCTATTGTGCCCCACTTTATTTATTGAGGTAGAGTCCCTCGCTAAACCTTGAGCTCACTGATCCTGGGGAGTCTAGCCAGCCAGCTTACCACAAGGATCCCCTGTTTCTATCGCCCAAGTGCAGGAACTGTAGGTGGCTGCTTTGTCTGCTTGGCTTTTACCTGGGTTTGGGTGACCCAAACTACATTCCTCATCCTTATGGGGCACACACTTTATCAGACAAGTATATGTTGAATGCCTGTGTGATTAGCAAACAAGATTGTTCTGATACTATAGCTAAATCACATTTTGTCCCTCTCCGTATATTGTGATTGTTATTTCCATGTTTGCTCTTTCACAAGCTGGTCAGGTACAAATTATCAATCACTTCATTTTAGTTGCCAATACATATCACCAGAGCTTAACCTCAAAAGCTGCAGAAGCAATTCTTCTGACTCTGTGCAAAAACAAATAAGCCAACCCCCCAAAACATAACACAACACAGTGAAACAAACCCCCCCAAGATACATATCTTATCTATTACTTGGGACAAACCATACCTCCTAAATCATGAGATGGTTTATCTTTGGCCTTTTCTTGTGACTCAGATACCTTTACTATCTCCTTTCATCTCTTGAAAATATATTTGATCTTTTTCCACACCCGGGTCTTTGTCTACTTCTCATTTAATTATTTATTAATTTTCATTAAATTTTTTTTTGAGACAAAAATCTTCCTGTAGCCCCAGGTGACCTGGAACTTGTTATGTAGACCAGGCAGGCCTTAATCTCACAGAGATCTGCCTGCCTCTTCTTCATGAGTGCTGGGATTAAAGGTGTGTGCCACAATGCCTAGCTCATTAAACATTTGAATTGTATGCCTCACCATAGCACATTTTTTTAAAAGTATTTATTGTGAAACTAAAATACACTGGATTTTAAAGATTACTTCCTTCAAAACTTCCAAGTCTAGATCAATACACCAACGATTCAGATGAATAATTTTAGGGTGATAGAACTGTTGTCAGATTAAGACCAAAATCAGAATTGTTCAGAGAAAACTTCTTTATGTATGTTTTACTAAGCCAGGTAGAGTAATTATCTACTCATTATGTGACAAAAAAAAAACAAACAAACAAAAAAAAAACCTGTCATGAACATCATGCAGAAGGAGAAACTTGGCTCATGGTTTCAGAGCTTTCAGATTTGTGGTAGGCTGACTCCATAGTTGGGGGTCCAAAGCTAAGTTGAACATCATGGTGGGAACCATGAAGCGAAGCAAAGCAGCTCACCTCACCATAACCAGGAAACATCAGAGACAAACTGGAAGGGGCCTGGGACAAGGTATATTGTTCCAAGGCACACCATCGATGACCCTCTTCCCCCAGGTGGAGCCTACCTCCACTTGGTCATTCAGCTATGAACTCATCGATGGATTAACTCACTGGTAAATTGGTACTTTCGTGATCCAGTTACCTCCTAATAGTTGAATATACTAGCTTGAAACTAAGACTTCAACACACCAACCTTTTGTACCTCTTGCAAACAGCAACAGTTGGCTAACCATTTTGTGTTTAACTTCATGGTTTTGCTTTTCTTTAGAAGAAAGCTACAAATCCTGCTTAATATTTCTAGACATCACTTGCCTGGCCAAACCCCCAAATTATGCCCAAGGTCTTCTCTGCAGTGATGGTACATCCAAGTTTCTCTATTTCAAATAATGACCTTCCTCTAGGCTCCTCAACTCCTCATCTCTTATTTATCTTATCTATTGTATCTGATCAGAGTCCTGTTGTGCTTTCTTTCCTGGTGTCCCTTGACCTCTTTCTATGTTTCCTTTTCCATAGCCACCATGGTAAACCAGATCCTTTTATCTCTTATTTTGAAAAACTGAAAAGAACTCAAGCTGGTATGTTTGCTTCACTCCCTGTGGCATTTTAGTCCCCATCATTTTGTCAAATTCATTTTCTAACATCTAATTCTTCATATTATGAAATTACTTTTGTGCTGCCCATAAAAGGAACTTCAAATTCCTGAGAGTTATTCAGTGTCCTCCATCTTTTGTTCCGGTTTTAGTTGTAAAGTCCTAACTCCACCTCTTCTCCTTCATCAACTTCTCATATTAGTGAGATAGGTGCTCACTGGGATACCCATGGATTATTAAATTTTATACGGTGTGAGAAATTCATAGACAATGTCACAGTTTTCACAAGACAAAGATTTATGGCATGTATAATTGGACTTAGTATGTAAATGTGACTGGTGCCCTTTGGAATTAAGGTTAATGTAAAGAAAATGGAGACATTAAATATTAAAGCCAAAAATGGTTATTTTTACCAGTAGAGGTAGATGTATATAAAAACACCAAATAAGAGGAAGGTTAGTGTCTTAGTTTGTTTCTTCATTGCTGTGACAAAATACTCTGACCACTACCAACTTGTGGAGGAAAGGGTTTATTTGTCTTACATCTC
>NW_008358866.1:8260359-8287533 GCF_000622305.1 Nannospalax galili | reverse complement strand
GCTTTCTTATGCAACACAGGCCAACCTGCCCAGGGGTGGCACCACCCATAGTGGGCTGGGCCCTCTCACATCACTCATCAAGAAGAGGCCCCTCAGACATGGCCACAGGCCAGTCCAATAGGGGAAATTCCCCAATTGTGGCTCCTTCAACCCAGGTGTGTCAAGTTGACACTAAAGCTGTCCAGCACAGTTAGTGCTACATACCTCACATTTTACAGAACAAAAAATGGAAGGTTTGAGCAGTTAAATTACTTGACAACTTTCTATGGTTGAGTAACAAAAGTCCTAGCCTAATCCCAGCCCCCCCCCCCCATTTAAGTCTAACTCTATTCTGCTGAGCTGTATCTCCAATCAAAAAAGTATCAGAGTTAAATTTTTTTCTTTTATTTTGTATATGTGCTATGCATGCATGTGTGCATGCATATATGTTTATATGTATTTGGGGCAAATGTATGCATGTGCATTTGGAGGCCAGAGGTTAACATCTGGTGTCTTCCTTGGTCATTCTGCATCATATACGTTGAGGCAGGGTTTCCTGCTAGAACTGAGACCTCACCAATTTAGTCTAGCCAGTGTGCTGCGGAGATCCCATCTCTGCCTCTTCAGCTGAGATTATAGGCAGGCTGATGTGCATCTCAGCATTTATGTGAGTAACAGGGATCTAAATGCTGGTCCTCACACTTGTGGAGCAAACACACCCACTGAAACATCTCCCCAGCTCCAGTAGTAAGATTTAAAAGGAATAAATATGTACTTAGAAGATGTTAAATAAAATAGGAATTTGTTTTAGGCTTCAAAATGAAAATCTTTTAAAATGAGGACTTACAAAATTGACCTCTAATCAAAGTGGCCTATAATCAAGCTAATGAATATCAGAGAAATTTAAGGTACTACTATTACAAATGATGTAATTATTGGCCAATAATCCAAGACAGTGCAATTAATTATTGAATAATAGAATATATGAATACAATTCAGATCTCCAAGGGCTTTTATACCACCAAGTAGTCACAGAATATAAGTGAAATGAGTTCCCAAATAGTTGTATCAAATATCCCATGCAGTTTTTATATTCAAAATAAAAGATATTTATTTTAAATAGAAACGTTCAAGCAGTTAGTCTTTCATTGTCTCTTATTTTCCAGCCAAGACTCTAAAATATTTTTTAGGCTCTAATTTTTTTTTTTATTATTCTTGTGAGAGAAACTGCTGGAAGGTGCTATGGCTAGTGGTGGCTTTAAGTAAAATCAGCCTTCTTTATTCTGGGCAACGAGTGCTCAGACTATTATAACTAGATGCAAAGAAGAGTGGACTCTTAGGAGTTGAACTAGCATAAAATCCAAATCAAGTTTAGCACTCCATTTTGTTTTTTTCAGTCTTTTTGAGATAGGTCTCCCTGTAACCCCAGCTGGCCTAGAACTCACTATGTAGACCAGGCTGGCCTTGAAATCACAGAGATCCACCTGCCTCTTCCTCCCAAGTGCTGAGATTAAAGGCGTGTGCCACCATGCCTGGCCAAGCACTCCATTTTGAATGGGTATGTATGGACCTAATCACATCCTTTCCTTCTTGGAAAGTAACATGTTTTATGGATGAAGAGAATTCAGGTCATTAGAATTTAGGCATGATTCCAATTTTCCATGAGGCCTGCCCTTCTGTATTTCCTAGTGTTGGAAGTGCCTGCAGTAACTCTATAACTTAGAAGATAACATCCTGGGGTACCTTACATCACACCACATCCTTACACAAATCCTCTGTTGCCAAAGGCGATCAGGGTATAAGCTTTCTTTCAATTTTTGAGGAGCCTAATGAATAGACGTCATGTATACTGTATGCCAGTTTGTAAAATGGACAAAACAATATATTTACTTTGTTATTCTCTATATCCTCACAGTTTTATCCAAGAAACTAGAAATTGAATTTACTGTTGTGAAGGTGTATAAAATTTCTTTTTTGTTTCCAAAAACCAAAATTAAAAGAAAATGGCAAAGAATCTCTTTAAAAAAAAAAAAAGAAATAAATGAATCACACTGTGTGCCAATGTAATGGCATGGCCACACCAAGGAAGAAATGAATGAAGAATAAATGATAGAATTTTACAGAATCATTTTACAGACCACGAAGAAACAATAGACCTGGATAACATTCATCAATGAATGTTAAAACCATTAAATAGTTGCAAGATTGATAGAATTTACAATAAAAAAGGAAAAGACTACAGCATCTGAACCTACTGATCAAATTTGCCATCAGCCTGGAATAGCCAAACATTATATGCCTTATGATATGATGCAACAGAAACTGTAGTAGTGCCACCTATGAATAGTTCTTGCTTAAAAAAATCTCGGGGGCTGGAGAGGTGGCTCAGTGATTAAGAGCACTGGCTACCCTTGCAGAAGACCCAGGATCAAGTCCCAGCACCCACATGATGGTTAATGACCATCTATAACTCCAGTTCCAGGGGATCCAGTGCCTTTTTCTGACCTCTGTGGGCATTGTACGACATGGGTGCACTTACACATATGCAGATATAATGCCCATACCTATAAGATAAAATAAAAATAATAAATAAAATAGTTTGAAAAAATGATCTGAGCCAGGCATGGAAGTACATACATGGAATCCCAGCTATTCAGGAGACTGAGGCAGGAGAATGTGAGTTCTAGGCCAGTGGCTATAGCAAGAGCTTGCCCTCCTCAAAAGAAATGAAATATAGTTAAGCCTTTATATCCAAATTAGTATATAGGAAATCTAGGTAGTAAAAGACTTAAGTTAATATGAGGCTGGCAATATGGCTCAGTGGGTGAAGGTGCTTGCCATGCAAGCCTGGAGACCTGAGCTCAGTCCCTAGAAACCCACATAAAGGTAAAAGGAGAGAACTGACTCCACCAAGTTATCCTCTGACCTCCACATGTGTGCTGTGGCATGCACACACACATGCGTGCACACACACTACACACACAATAATATTTTTAAAAGTAAAATGGAAAATACTATAAGATCAAAATATACAGATATAGACTGTGAGACCATCTATGACTACATAACTAGTCTGTAGGACTTTTTTTCTCTAGCGGAGGGGGTTAAGGGGACAGTCTTAGAATGAAAAATACAAGAGATACATAATTAAATGAGGTTTGTGAACATAATTTAAATTGGTTCTGAACAAGCAATGGAAAAAAAATACATTTTTAAAACAATGCAAATTATTTGAAAGTGGAGTATGTTATTACTTGATGTTATGGAATTATTAATTTTATCAGAGAAAAATAAAGATGATATTTGTTAAAAGTCATTTAAATTTGACTGTTAGGGGTCCTACCCACAGCTCTGGGACCATTGCAGAAGAGGGAGCAGAAAGATTGTAAGACCAGGGCTGGTTCATGAACACAGGGAAGCAGAGGCTTTCAAGCCACTGGAAGCTTACATATGTGAACTTGTGGCAATGGTGGCATCGAGCACAGGACCTGTATTAGTCAGGGTTCTCCAAAGAAACAGAACCGGTAGAATGAATATATACGTATAGAATTTATCAGGTTAGTTCACAGGATAGAATCCAAGTAGTCCAACAATGGCTGCACAACACTGGAGAGGCTGAGAATCCATAGTCGCTCAGTCCACAAGGCTGGATGTCTCAGTAGTCTCAATCTGGCGCTGAAGGTCTGACGAATTCCAAAAGACCAGCTAGTCTTCAGTCTACAGCAGCAAGACGAACTCACCAGCGAGAGAGAAGGCAAGCAGCAAGAAGCCAGGCGTTTTCTGCCATGGCCTTTTGTACAGGCTGCCATCAGAAGGTAACACCCACATTTAGGGTGTGTCTTCCAGCTTCAGATGATCTAATCAAGAAGATCTCTCTCATTTCAGTTAATCCCAGATCCAGTCAAGTTGACACCCAGGATTAGCCACCACAGGACCCATGCCTACTCAATTAAACAAGGGCCCAGAGGGGAGGAGAGAAATGGGTGGTGGGCTGGCCCTAGACTGAGAACTTTTGGAGACTGATTGATGCTGGATGAGAGAGAGTATGCCTTATATACAATCTCTAGATGGGCTGACTAAACTCCAGTGGACAAATTTACACTGAAGGACATCTGGGTACAAATGCTTGACTAAATGGGACTTAATGTGTATGGTGGAGTACATAAAGTCTGGTGGGGGTATGGGGGAGCATGAATGGAGGAGGGGGGATCTAAATTTGATTAAGTTGTATAAAATTACAAAAGCTCAATAAAAAATTTTTTAAAATTTGACTATTAGAAGAGACCATCAGCAAACATGGTAATTTCTAATCTTTATATATAAAATGGCATTTTTTATTTGGTTTTGTTTTCTATATTTTGGGAATTTCATACATTAATATTGTATTTGCTTCACTTTCACCTCTCCCAGTGCCCCTCCAATTCCTTCCATGTCTCTCTACTTCCTCAGAGTTTCTTGTCCTCTTCTTTATTATTGTTCATATACATGCATACATTTATAAATGCACACAGACATTTTATATAAATACATTTATAAATGCACACACATTATATATATATTTATAAATACACACACACACACTCTCTACACTGAGTCCGTTTAGTGGTGCTCATGTCTAAGGCTGCTCATTCTTGGAAAATGGCATTTAAAACACAATAGTTAATGATTAAAAAACATTAACTGAACATGTTACAAACCAGTATTTGATACTTGTATTATTTGAAAGGTTATATATGACCTGAAATCTCTAAGAAAAAAACTAGTAACATAGAACTCATTTGTATACATGTATTTTTAAGGTGCTGTACTTTATAAGTAATGATTTCACAAAATTTCTCCTTGTTTCTAGCATGTATACTTGATTAGTTTTGCATTATTATATAATAGGAAATATGGACTTTCATATCAATGAATCTCAAAATTTAGTGGACTGACCAAGAAATTCATTTTCAGAAAGTCATTTAAGCAGATCAGGTGAAAGAAGTCCCCAATAGGGACTTGAAGACAAGGTGATGAATTATTGCATTCTGATAGTAATAAAGAGAAAATAAATTATAACCACACATCTAAAACCTCTGGGACATGATTAAGAGATAATATTTACAAATCTTTAGTATGGGGGCTGGAGAGATGGCTCAGTGGTTAAGAGCACTGACTGCTTTTGCAGAGGACCCAGGTTTGATTCCCAGCACTCACATGGTGGCTAACAACCATCCATAACCCCCAAGCCAGGGGATCCAACACCTTCTGACCTCTGCCAAGCATTGCATAACATGGATGCACTTACATACATGCAGGTAATACACTCATATACATAAAATAAAAATAATAAAATATTTTTAAAAGATACATTAAAAGATTTTATAGCATGATCAAGTTGTTTTCAATTCAATTGAAGATTTCATTTAACAAATGAAAATTTATAAACATAAAGTAACACAGCAATAGACTCAAGGACAAAAAAGAATCACATGATCAATAAATGTAGGAAAAAAAAGCCTCTGATAAAATTCAATATTACAGGGACTGGAAAGATGACTCAATGGTTAAGAGCACACCCAAGTTTGGTTCCCAGCACCCACATCAGGTGGCTACAATTGTCTTTAGCTCCATCTCCAGAAGACCCAGCACCTTCTTCTGGCCTCCTCAGGCTTGCATGTATGTGTACATACCAACATACATATACATACATACACACAAAAAATAAAATTAATATTTAAATAAAATCAATTTCCCTTTATGATGAAAGCCCTGAAGTAGGAATAGAAAGATGATATCACAACATAATAAAAGCTATATATAAGAAATTTCCAACCAACATCAATCATATTGAATGGGAAAAACTGAAAACATTTCCTCTGAAATCGGGAGTGCAACCAGGGTGTCCACTCACACCACTCTTATTTAGCATAATGCTTGAATTCTTAGAGAAACTGACAAGAGAAAAAAAATCAAAGGGCTACAATTAGGAAATAAGTCAAATTATAGTTATTTGTATATGCTATGATTTTCTACTTAAAAGACCATAATGACTTCTCCAGAAGGCTCTTAGATTTGATAAGTGGTTTCAGGAAAGTAGCAGGATACAACATCAACATGAAAACCAGTAGTTTTTCTATATATCAAAAATATATTCACTAAGAATACTTCTGTTCACCATAGACTAAAATGCATACCTAGGAATAAACATAACCAAGGAACTAAAGACTCATTCTGCAATGAAAACTATAAAGCTGTAAACAGATTGAAGAAGGCAAACACTACAAGATGGAACAACCTCTCATGTTCATGTTTTACTTTTCTGAGAAACCTCCACATTGATTTCCATATCAGCTGCACCAGTTTACACTCCCACCAGCAGAGAATAAAGGATCCTCTTTCCCCACATCCTTGCCAACATTTGTTGCTTTTTGTTTTCTTAATGATAGCCATTCTAACTGAGGTGAAATGGAATCTTAAAATAGTTTGAACTTGAGTTCCCCTGATGGCTAAGGAACATGATGGCATTTAATTCAGTGATCATGGTATCTTCACACGCTACATCATCCTGTGACTTCCTGCCTAACATAGCTTAGGTTTATAGACCACCCTTACAATTGTTCCTTGCATGTGCCTTCACTCTCTGGCCTCACTTCTCTTCCTCTTCATGCCACTGCCCAACCTAAAATAGCTAATTTATAAGAAATTAATAAAAAACTGTGTTAGAATGGAAAAAAAGGTGTTGAAAGACAGGAAATAATAACATTTTAGGAGCTGGGCATGGTGGCACATACCTTTAATCCCAACACTCGCGAGGCAGAGGCAGGTGAATGGCTGTGAGATCAAGGCCAGCCTGGTCTACATAGACAGTTCTAGGCCAGCTGAGGCTACAGGGAAACCCTGTCTCAAAAGAAGACCAAAAATAAATCATAAATAAATAAATAAATCATTTTAGAAATTGTGTCAGAACCAAAGTTGACTTCTGAGATGCCTAAACTTTCTTAGCCCTGTGCTTCCCATGTGGCCTTTTCTGCCTTTGCCTCCTCCCACCAGAAAAATCTGAGCTTCCTTTTTCTTCATCACCCTCTCCTTTTCCTTTCTTCTTTAGTAATCCCCAAGGGAAACAAAAATTTTGTATTAAAGGAAAAGTTATTATGATTTCTTTAATGATAAAGTCTAGAAGGAGGTGAATGAGTGGTCTCTTTCATAGGTCTAGGCTGCAGGATTGGTCTCCACAGGACAATATTGGTCATAGCCCTGTAAGAGGTGAGGCCTACTGGGAGGTCTTCAGGTTTTGGGGGGAATGTGCCTTGGAAGGGCATTGTGAGGTGTGGGAGACAGGCTTGAGCCTAGGGTGAAAGTCTTATTGACAGCCATATAGCAGGCCCGAGGCAACGGCCAGACTGCTGGAGCCACAAGAAACGCATTGTGACATTTGCTCCCATTGGCAGATCATGAGACTGATGCCTAGAGCTTGCCACTCCCTAATCAGCACCCTTGGAATTCCAAATTGCAACACTTAGATATTGCAACAGTCAGGGTCACGTGGTTTCCAGGAATCCAGGCTCTGTAATCTGAAACCCATTATGCTAATAAGGTATCCTACTTGCCGTACTGTGATAGGACACTAAACCCGTTATGCTAATAAGGTATCCTACTTGCTGTACTGTGATTGGACCACTACCCCTATATAAGCTTGTGCCTTCCTGCAATAAACCAGACCTGTGTCGCTGAACCTGGTCTCCTGTGTCTGAATGCGGCTCCACTGACACAGTCTCCTTACCAGCCCTGGGATCTGGGACTGGGCAGAAGCAGCAACGACCGAAAACAGCACCGGGAAGGCAGAAGAGTGGCCTCAGTCCAGGGCGAGTGGAGGAGCAGCCTCAATGCCCATGAGAACGAAGGAGCAGCACCCACGAAAATGGAGGAGTGGCCGCTGCTGGTGGTGACCACAGTGAGGTCTTAGTCTATCTTTTCTGTGCTTCCTGGCTCATGGTGTGAGCTGTTCTCCCTGCACATACCCACCAATACCAGCTAGTATGTCCACCAGCACACCAAAGCAATTAGGCTTCTTCTGTTAGATCATATACTTGAATACCTCCACTTCTCCAGCTTGTTTAGGCCAGCTCCAGTCTGTACCTACTTCTGTTCTTGGTGGACATCCTCACAGTTCTGGCATCTCCAATATCCTAAGGTCTCCACTGCAGCTGAGACTGCACCTTCACTAATGACCTCTCCTGACCTCTCTTGAGGGACTCCAACCCTGCCACATGGTGCCAAGCCATAGCTTCTTTTTTTGAGTCTTTCAGTACAGCAGTTTTCATGCCTTCAAAACCAGTACCATGTCAGTGTCTCTTATACATTGCCAAGTTCAGCTGCCAGCTTTAGATGTAGCCTTGGTTTCTTTGGACCACAGCTTCTGTGTGTTGATTCCAAGGAAACATGTCCCTATTTTTCCAATGAAGTACAGAATATTTTACCTCCGTGGTACTGATCTTGTATTAACTACAGCTGAGTTTTCAGCCCCAGCTGACCAACATCCCTTTGTCCCAGTAAAGCACAGTTTTCACCTCAATGTTGCTGATCTCTTGCTAATCACAGCTGATTCTTCAGCCTCAACTGACCACAACCACAAATTCTTAGTAAAAATATCATACAAATGACCCAAGTTCAGTCCTTAATTATGTCCTTGCTCCCTTCTGAAACCCCATGAGCCTGCTTCCACAGTCTGCATATATCTCCGCATTATCTTCCAAGCTCCCACAACAACAGCTTTAAGCTCTGAGCATTCAACAGCTTTCCTGTCCACAGCTCTTAAATTCTCCATAATTCTTTAATAAAATAGTCCAAAGGCATAAAAAGCCATGTGATTAGGTTGATCCCAGCAACACCACACTTTCCTTGTAGCAATTTCTATTCTAGTTTCCTTTGTTGCTGTAACAAAACACTGACCAAAAGCAGCTTGGACAGAAAAGGGTTTATTTCATCTTATACTTCTGGGCCGCAGTTCATCATTGAGGAAAGTCAGAGCAGAAACTTGAAGCAGAAACCATGAAGAAAAGCTACTTGCTGGCTCACTCTCTGGCTTTTTCATACCTAGCTAGCTTTTTGTATAACCCAGGATCACTGCCTACAAGTGGGCTGGACCACTGTGTTGATAATCAAGTCAATCCCCACAGACATGCCCACATGCCAATCTGTTCTAGGAAATCCCTCAATTGAGGCTCTCCTCTCAGACAACTCTAGGCCATGTCAAGTTGATAATTAAAGCTAACTAGGACACATACCATTTAGATTAAAACCCCAATCCTAATGAGGTCTTCTGAATCTGGTGTCTAATTTTATATATTCTTTTATCTACTATGATACAGTCATACTGGCCTTCTTGGTCATTGTCCATAATGCATAGTACCTCTTCCTGGATTGTTCTCCCCCATCCCCCTAACCAAGAAGTTTCTCTCCCTCTCCCTCTTTCTCTCCCCCTCCCCCTCCCCCCTTTCTTGAAACAGGGGCTCTATATATCCCAGGCTGGCCATGAACATCCTATGTCACTGAAGAATCCCTGATCCTCCTCCCTCTATCAAGTGTTTGGATGACATGTGTGTTCCACAATGCCTAGTGAGAATGCCTTTTCTGAGCATCCTGTGAATTAGTGTTTGTTTTCTGTTGCTATATAGAAATACATGAAGCTGCGTAACTCATAAAGAAATGAAGTCTATTTAGCTCACAATTTGGAGGCTGATAATCCAAACCCCATGTCTCTGGCTATTGTAGGGATCTCCTGACTATATCACATTAAGGAAGCTAGAATCATGGCAGGAGCATATACAAGAGGTACTATAGTCTATTAAGGGGCCTAATTCAGTCTTTAATAAAAAAAAAAAACCCTTTCTTACAATATGAGAACTAAAACCCTGGGCCTAGAACATGCTAGACAAGCATTCTCCCCACTGAGTTACATCCCCAGGCTAACAAACCCCTCTTGAGGAAATGAATTGAGTATTCCACACGGACCACCTTGATCCTTTCCTAGGGCAGCACCCTCAAGGACCTAATTATCTCGCACTAGGCTCTCCCTCTTAATGGTTCCATACTATCACACAACATCATTACACTGAGGACCAAAATCCTGGCAGATGAACCCTTAGATTCACTCAAGCGTTATGTAAATCCTAATGCCTTATAAATCATCATTCCTTCCTTGGCCAGCTTTACTTTATTTCATAACATTTACCACTACTTGACATCACTTGTTTATGCCTCTCTGCCATCTCTACCAGAATGTCTCTGAAAACAGTAGCTTCCTTTATTGATTTATCTCAGAAATTGAGTACATGATACATGCTCAATAAATATTGAAAGAATGAATGAGATTTTACTTTTCTCTTTCTTCTCACGAAAATAGTTGCTAAATCTTTTTACAGTAAAGCTACGCATCACTTTTAGGTAGTTTCACAAATCAATTATGAATGTACCAAACTGATAGAAAATTATCTCTGTTTTCCTTATTCTTATTCTTGAGGAATATCATTCTGTAGAAATTTCTATAATAATTATGAAATATTTTATATTTATGCTCATTAATATAGTAGCCATAAGCCACATGAGGCTATTGGATATTTCAGATTAGCTAGTGCAAATGAAGACTTGAAAATTTTATTTTTTTCAAGTTTAATTTAAATAACTAGTGGCTACCCTATTGGATAGTAAGGTTTTAAAGAATATAATTTTTGTACTCCAATTATGTATTTCATATTTTATACTTCCATTTTTCTTTAACTTTTATTATAATTTAAGATAGACTCAAACAGCTTTGTAATTCCCACTTTAAATCTTTCATTATTTTATTTCAAATTAAATTTCACATTTACCTTAAAATATACATGTATGCATTTCAAATAGTCATGCATAAATAAGATAACCAGTCTTTTATAGAAAAAACAAAAACCTATATTTATTCATTAAGTTTAAAACTCCAGGGTCTGGAGAGATGGCTCAGTGATTAAGAGTACTTGCTGCTCTTCCAGAAGACCAGAGTTTGAGTTTGGTTCCAAGAACCATTAGGCAGCTCACAACCTCTGTAACTCCAACTCCGGGGGACTTGACACCCTCGTCTGGCCTTCAAGGGCACCCACACTCATATGTGAATATCCTTCACAACAAAGACATACATGTAATTAAAAATAAAATAAACCCTTTGCCAAAAAAAAGCTAGTTCCAACTTGATTCTCCTTTGTAGCCTACCATTGAAGAAACCAGAAAGAAAAATACTTCTCAGCCTTACATGCAGCAAAGAGTGGCCATGTGGTCAGATAAGACTTTTGAGATGCAACTAGATGTTTACTAGAATTTTGGAGAAAGGTTTTAGTACCCTGATTAGATAATGAAATACTACTCAGCAATAAAAAGATACTCTATTGATACACATGACCTGAGGCAATCTCAAAAGTGTTATGTTGATGGAAAAAATCCAGACAAGTGAGAAGACTGTATGATTTAACTTTTGTGAAACTTGATAATAAGCCAGTCAGAACTCCAGTTGCTCCTGGGATGGGTGAAAAAAAGAAACATTCACAACAGAACTTTCAGGAATGATGTCCTATATGCTATTCTATAATGTTCTATGTTTCAGAGAAAATATTCTTTGGGTGATTTGTGTGAAAATTACTTTACTGTATACATTCCATTAATATTCACACTTTCTTCAGCATCAAGGAATGGAAAAAATAGTAATAAATATTATTGCTCCACTGAATTGAATTATTTTAAATTTCTTATGAGAGTCTTATATAGATAACATTTAGTAATCAGTCCTTAATTGTCACCATATATAAACATTCAAGAATAAAGCAAAATCAGGACATAATGATCAACAGGGGGCATAGAATGTGTTTAAATTGCTTAAGGATTGAAAAGCATTTCTTCAATGATTTCCAAGCTGTAAAAGACAGTAACAATCACCTATGAGACAAATAAGATAAAAAATGGGTTAAAGTAACAAAAGAATTGTGGCTATCAGTATCAAGCATTTGAGTAAGATTTGAATGTATCTAATATGTAAGAAATACACAGAGGTTAAATATATTAAGGGATTTACTGGAAAGAAAATAACAGAACGAATTTTCTTTTTTTCTATAGTCTTTTAAAATTTTTATTTTATGTGTATGAGAGTATTACCTGCATGTACGTAAGTGCATCAGTGTCATGCAATGCCCATGGAGGTCAGAAGAGGGCATTAGATCCCCAGGAAATTGGGTTATGGACCATAACAGTTAGCTGCCATGTGGGTGCTGGAAACTGAACTTAGGTTATCTACAAGAGCAGCCACTGAACCATCTCTCCAGCTCCCTTTTTCTATAGTCTTTTTTTTTTTTTCTGGTCTTTTTTGAGACAGGGTCTCCCTGTAGCCCTCGCCCCTCGCTGACCTGGAACTCACTATGAAGACCAGGCTGGCCTCAAACTCACAGAGATCCTCCTTCCCTTGCCTCCCAAGTACTGGGATTAAAGGCATGTGCCACCATGCCTGGCTTTTTCTGTAATCTTAATGTGCATATTATTGTTTGGCAAGTCATAGAGTTTAATATGCCTTTATGAGAAAGATGTAAGGTTAAAGAAATCAACATTTATTCAGGAAATTAAGCACTGAGATATATCATGGGGAAATGGGGAGGACTCATCTCAGCTATGTTTTTAGCGTGGGACGCTAATTATGATGATGATCTGCATTGTAGAGGATAGAGTATTGCTCAAACAGGATGCTATCCACTTGCCAACATTCTAGCTGAAGTTTAGGAATATCTCCAATCCCTAGATCAGCTGAAGCTCTTTCTCTAAACTGTGACTCCTTGTAAAGGTTCTTGCAGAGACATGAAAAGCAGTGATGAATGGCAGGTGATAGATATGCTCTTTCCTCTGGATCCGACTAGATAAGATTAGTGAAGAGTGAAATGGGGGCTAGCATTCATTTACACTTGTATAGCACAGGGAATTGTCTCTGAACTTTATTTCCTTATTTCATTTAATCTTTATAATAGTCTAATGGAATATATATTATTGGTAACTAAATCTTTTTAAAAAATATCTTATTTATTATTTTTATTTTATGTATCTGTGTGTATTGCCTGCATGTAGGTAAGTGCACCCATGTTGTGCAATGCCCGCAGAGGACAGAAGTGGCCGTTAGATCCTCTGGAACTGGAGTTTCAGACAGTTGTTAGCTGCCATGTGGGTGCTGGGAATCGAACCCCTGTCTTCTGCAAGAACAGCCAGTGCTCTTAACTGCAGAGCCATCTCTCCAGCCCCTGGGAACTAAATCTTACAAATAGGTAAATGGAGACTGAGAGATTAGAAATATTCTTCCGTTGTCACATGGATAATATGTGACAGAGTTGGAATTCAAACCAAGAACTGAGTTTCTATAATACTTGACTACAACTTCTTGGGAAAAATAATAACAGCTAAAAAAACACTGAGACTCTGAAACTCAAGACATCTCTTCTATGGGCCAGGTGTGATGGTGCACACCTTTAATCCCAGCACTCGGGAGGCAGAGGCAAGTGGATCGCTGTGAGATCAAGGGCAGTCAGCCTGTTCTCCATAGGAAGTTCCAGGCAGCTGGGGCTATCGGGAGACCCTGTATCAAAAAATGAAAAAAAAAAGGGGGGGTGGGGTGGGGGGGGCCTGGAGAGATGGCTCAGCAGTTAAGAGCACTGGCTGTTCTTGCAGAGGACACAGGTTTGACTCACAGCTCCCACATGGCTGTTAACAACCTTCCATAACTCCAGTTCCAGGGCATCCGATGCCTCTTCTGACTTCTTCCAGCACTGCACGACACAGGTGCATTTATTTGCATGCAGGCAATTCATACACATAAAATAAAAATAATAAATAAAATATTTTAAAAGGTTGTTAATCTCTTTACAATTAGTTCAGTTTTATGTTCTAAATTATGAATGATAACAAATTTAGTGTATTTTAACAATCCAAAACTCAACCATCTATAAAGGGATGAAGTTTGCAGAAGACAGAGGTCTTCTGGAACGAGGCTGACTCTCTTGCCTTGTCAGTTTACCTGATTATTTTGCCATCCAATTACAATCCCCTCTGCTGGAGAAAGAAGGTAAAGGAGAAAAGAGAAAAATTGAGCTCATGTATTTCCAGAGCCCGGTGTATTTATTTACTAGAGCATATTAAATAACCATAAGCTAGGTGTCTTAGACAACAGAAATGCATTCTCATGGTTCAGGAGGGCAGAAGTTTGAGATCAAGGAATTAGCAGAGATGCTCCCTTCTGAGGGCTACTAGAGAGAACTTGGTATATACCTCTCATCTTCAGCTGATTGGCTGGCAGTCTTTGGCCTGCTCTGGCTTATTACATGCATCTCTCTGACCTTTGATATACTTTATGTGTCTCTTCACATAGTCTGCCTCCATTCATGTCTGTTACTGTGTCTAAATTTCCCTTTTTCATAAGGACATGTTTTATGTAGTTATAGTAGGTCAGAGCTGGATCTAATGACCTCATCTTTTTAAAGAATTCATCTTTTAACTGCCACAAGATTGTACATATTTATGGGGTACCATCTGATCCTTTAGTACATATAAACATTGTGTAATGTTCAAATCAGTGTAAACATCCCTGTCTCTTGTTTGCAGTGAAAACATTAAAAATTATTTCTTCTAGATTTGTAAAACATTTTTTGATTTATTTACTTTTATTTTATGTGTATATGAATGGATATTTTGCCGGCAAGTATGTAAGTGCATCCATGTGTGCAAGACCCACAGAGGCCAGAAGAGGCCATCAGGTGCCTTGGAAACTGGAGTCACAGATGGCTGTTAACTGTCATGTGGGTTCTAGGAACCATACCCAGGTCCTCTGCAAGAGCAGTCAGTACTCTTAAATGCTGAGTCGTGTCTCCAGACCCTCTTTTAGAGTTTTGAAATATATAGCACATTATCATTATATAAAGTTACTACACTATGCAATAGTCTACCAGAACTTGTTTCTTTTATCTGACTCTAACTTATCCCCATTGATCAGTCTTTCACAAATAATGGCTTCTTTTTATCTTGATCACCTGAAAATCCCATTTCCAAATAGAGTCACGTTCACAGATACTAGGGATTTGGAATTAAAAATATTTTGGGGAGACAATGTAATTTATAGCACCAACTTATGATTAATATAGTAAGGGCAGTTTCTTGGAATTTCTCTTATTGTCTCAAATATATAACTATAGATTCAGAAGACAGTATGGAAAATGGAAGTTTTAGTCTTTAAAGTATTTATTCATCCAAAAGTTCCTTTATTTTTGAACCACAATAGTAGTGTTAATATATAATTGTCCATGCTTATGCCTCCTCTGGCTAAATAGCTCTTATGAAGACTTCATATTTAACAATGTGGATTTAATATTTATAGTTACCTTGCATTCTCCTTTATTAAAATTTCAGTTAAGAGATTATTTTAAAAGACACAAGCCAAAAAAGATAAAAGAAACATTGGAGGGGATGATTTCAAGTAAGAGATAGCATAAAAATTTTATGGGGAAGGAAAGAGACTATTATAGAAAGAAAATTGGAATGGGGAGAAAGGGAAGGATACAGGGGAGTTAGTATGGTCAATGTATATGATATACTTGAAAAAAAATTGTCTTTCTGAAATCTATCACATGTACAATGAGTATATGCCAATAAAAATAAAACTGTACTTTTATAAGACAGCAAATCTATGAGATATAATAAATTTAGTATGCTAAAAAAATCCAAGGGGCTGGAGAGATGGCTCAGCAGTAAAGAGTACTGGCTGCTCTTGCAGAGGACTAGAGTTCTTTTCCCAGCACCCACATGAGGTGTCTCAAAACTCCAGCTCTAGAGGATCTAACACCCTTTTTCGCCTCTGTAGGCTTCTGCATGCATGTTGTGTGTATACATACACTTAAGCACACACACACATACACATAAAAATAAATATTAAAAAATTCAAAACCCAGCTATCTGCAAAACAATGAAGTCTGCAGACAGAGTATTCTGAAATGAGACTACATAGAAATTTTAAGTCAGAGAAGTTTTCAACTGGGAGACACAAAACAGCTGAGGTCGGGGTGAAGTGCTAATCTGAGGTTACAGGGTTTAGTAAACCTCCTGTTCCTTTCTCCCTTCTTGGTTTCTAGAGCGACAGACAAATATAGGCCAGACAAATACTCTCAGAAAAGACATTTCAAGAATACCTTTTGGGGAAATGAACCAGGCCAAGAGAAGATGGTATCTTTGTTGGAGGCTATTCAAATCATCCCTGGCAAATCACCCTTAGAGGGACCCACATCAATAAGTCCTGGCAATATACACATATTCAAACAGATAATCAAAAGTTACCAGACATGAGAAGGAGATTCTGAATATGAAAAGACAAAATAAACTAAAACAGGGCACTTAGAGAAACAAGATACAGCAACAGAGCAGAGTGAAGAAAAATAATTTTCAGCACACATCACGAAATGTCTCAGAGACAAAGAGCGGGTACTAATTTTATGTACGAAGCTAAAACATAATAGTTAGTGAGTGGGAACAAGGTCTAGGAAAATAAAGATTGTGAAAATGAAACATTCAATAGAATAGTTGAAAAATAACTTTCAGGAAAATTTCCAGAAACTATGAGAAAAAGAAAGCATTTGTTTCCTTCTTGGAAACAAACAATAAAAATTTTAGAAGGTCAACTAGTAGTAGTTTTAGAAAGAGACCACAAAGAAAGTGGAAGCGACAGATTATGATATAAAGAATCCAAGAGAATTTTCAAAAACTAATGAGTATGAAGTTCCATGTTGGAGGAGCCCACAGTTTGTCTTGCACAATGAAGAAAAGCTTTCTACACCAATATGAGTGCTGTTAAATTACAGAATTCTGAAGTAGGTTTGATACCCTTACTTCCCTTGCCCCTTTCTTCTTTGCCCTTGCTTTAGAAAATCATTGCTCTAGTTAAACTCCAAGCTCAAGCTTTGTATCTACCCCCAATCCAATGCTCTGCCAGCTGAACAAGACTTCAGAAAATACCTGCTGACTAGCATAATTTTAAATTAATATACTGTCCACCTTAATGAGTGCTAAGTGCTGTTTTACTCAAGCCACATGTCCTGTTTCATTCTTTCTCATAGTGACTACTTCCTACCTTCTCTCCCATCAATCTTACCCTCCCCCACCATCTTCTTCTCTTAAGCTTAGAATCATACTATCCTTTGTTGAGGAAGGTTTTTATTTTTTGAGACAGGGTCTTCCTGTAGCTCCAGCTAGCCCAGAACTTGATATGTATACCAGGCTGGTTTTGATTTCATGGAAATCTGCGTGCCTCTGCTGAGATTAAAGGTGTGCACCTCCATGCCTGGCCCAGAAAGGGTTTTTGTCTGTTTGTTTTTTTCTTAATCAATTGGAAGAGATTTTACATAACCTTCTACCGCCATGATATCTATGTCATAGGAAAACGATTTCTAGCCTCCTTGGATTGTGTCAGTCAAACTTAAGCATGAAGATAAATTAAAGATACTTACAGATTTGCAAGATTTCAAAAATATTGTTGTCATAAACTTTTTCTTAGAAAGCTGTCAGATGATATATTCACTAAAATGAGGAATAAAACAAACAAAACAACAACAAAATAGGAAGACACAGGTTCCAAGGGGGGAAAAAGTGACTCAACACAGGAGAAAGAAAAAGCAGGATGACGATGAAGTGGAAAGTTTAGGCTGTTGCCACTCAGAGAATCTAAAATACACTTAGACCAGATAGGAGCAGGAAGATCTTGACAGGAGGTCTCCATGGAGAAAAAGAGGAGAACCAATAGCTTCTCTGATACATTGGTTGATAATGAGAGCAGTTTTATAATCCTGCTGGAGTGTTCACAAACAATTAGCAAAAAACAAACGATACTGTCTTTCATATTATTATTTTCATAATCCTATTAGAAATAAATACTGATTTGATCAACAAGTTCAGATAGAAAAATATGTGGAAGTCATGTACAGGAGTCAAAGCAAAATTTTCACAAGAGATAGAGCTATAAGTACTACCTCTTGTATATATATATATGCAGCAATATTAGCATTTTTAGAATTATGAATGTAATAACTAAAGAAATATAAAGAATGGAAGACATTTCCCTCAGAGGCCAGGATGAGAGATGGAGTAGGACAGGACATTTGGACATCCCTGTTCTTCCGTCTCCTGTGCTTCATTATAAGCTCTAGAGTATTGTTTGACTCTTTGTTATGTAAATGCAATCTTGATAAACACAAATATTCAAATATAAAACCTCATCACAAATAAGTAATATTATGTAATCTCATTCAGAGTTATAGAAGTAATAAACTAAATAAACAAAGAGCTCAAAAAAAGCTCAAAAGGTGGGACTATGGGCTTTTAATAGCCTGGTTTTTACAATAAGAAAAGTGATCAGGGGCTGGAGAGATGGTTTAGTGGTTAAGAACACTGGTTGTTCTTGCAGAAGACCTGGGTTCAAATCCCAGCACCCACATAGCAGCTAACAACTGTCCGTAACTCCAGTTCCAGGGGTTCCGATAGCCTCTTCTGTCCTCCATGGGCATTGCACAACATGGGTGCACTTACCTACATGCAGGCAATACATGCATACACATAAAATTAAAATAATAAATAAAATATAAAAGTCATCAATTCCAAATTGCAGTACAGTTTGGTCTATCAGATTTCATTAAAAATGATAAATAATTGTGAATCTGTTGGCTCTCACTGGGGCCATTTTCACAAAATACATGTATTAACACCACTATTAATAACACTGCTATTTTGAGAAAATGGGCATGTTTGTACTTTAGTGCCATGCTGTCACAATGGCTTGCCATTCTGAAAACTCAACTCAGTATATTAATATCAAGGAAGGTGCCTGTAGGCCAAATAGGGGTCATGCAAATGCTTAAATCCAAAATAATAGTTTCATTAAATAAAGGTTATCCACAGGAATGACCTTCCTGGAAAAATTAATCCTTTTAAGCTTATGTTCTAATCTTATTGTAGGGGCAGATTTTCTCTAATATGCAGTGGAGTCATTTGAGCTCTGATACAGAAATAGCAAAGGAGCAACAATGACAGCTAAGTGCATGGTCAGAAGTTGGGTGTGTGCCATGGCAGCCTCCAACCCACCTACGGATTACCTTGAGGTTACCCATGGGAAAACGATAATGGCTTTTATTTTTAAAGATGTTTAAGCAAAGGTTTCATAATATATCAATAATTCATTTTTCTGAATATTTTTAAAAGTTTACATAGTACCTCAATAATACTGGAAAATGTCATGCATATTTCAAGGATAAAATGTGATGATATAATGAATACCCATGAAGACATCACTCAGTTTAAGAATGGGAGCATTACCAGTGCTTTTGTGACTTTCTGAGTGTTCCTTACCATACTCTATCCATGTCACTAAAATGTTGTTTTTTTCTAAATAAATTCAGTATTCCCTATTATGATTCATTGTCATGATTTATTTCCTCTGGATGGATATCTACGGTATATCATTGTTTTCACTCACAAATAGATGAGTATAGTGTTTGCATCTGAGGGTTCTAGTTGTAACTTCAGTTCTGCCTCAGTCATACTAACTATACTAGACATGTTCTAACTCTTTTGACCTGTAATCTCCTCATTTGTAAAGGATCTTAATTTTAATCCCCAAGGTTATTGTAAGACTGAAGCGAGTTAATGGCTATTAAATATTATCTATATTTTGCTGCAAATTAATAATTGAAAATTTTTTGCAAATTGTCAAGGAAAAATAATTTGATGTCTAGAAATTTCTTCCTTTGATGTTTGCTTCAAAATTAAGCATATTCTGGAAAAGAAATATTTGATACTTTTTTCTGAATATTTTAATAAATCTAGATATCTGAATGAGTGAATTTTTGTGGTGCTGGGGATCAATCCCAAAGCTTCATAAATGCTAGCTAAGTACTCTTCTCTTGAAGCTGTACCCCCAACCTTTGCAGGAATGATTTATTTTATTATTTATTTTTTTATTATTGAATTTTTTTGTATTTCATAAAGAAAATCATCTTTATACCCCCTTCCCCTTTGGCACCCTCCCATAGTCCCCCACTGGAGTTCCTATATTCCATCATTTGTGTTAATGCCTATATTTAATTATTTTTTTATTTTATGTGTATGAGTGTATTGCCTGTATGCATGTAAGTGAACCCGTGTCGTGCAATAGCCAAGGAGGTCAGAAGAGGGCGTTGGATCCCCTGAAACTGAATTTGTGGAGGGTTGTTAGCAGCCATGTGGATGCTGGGATCCAAACCTGAGTCCTCTGCAAGAGTAGCCAGTACTCTTAACCACTGAGCCATCTCTCCAGCCCCTGCATGAATGATTTTTATTATGCAAATACTGGTTGCCAAGGTAATTAAATGTCCTATTCATTAACTCAATCTCCTTTAAAAGACAGATGAAGAAATTTATAGAAATATCTCATACACATAAAATAAAAAAAGAAGCTGGAGAGATGGCTCAGCAGTTAAGAGCACTGACTGCTCTTGCAGAGGACCTAGGTTTGATTCCCAGCATTTACAAGGCAGCTAACAACTGTCCGTAACTACAGTTCCAGGGGAATCCAGTGCCCTCTTCTGACCTCCGTGGGCATTGCATGACATGGGTGCACTTGCATACATGCAGGCAATACATTCATACACATATAATAAAAAAGACATCTATAGAATACTAATTTAGTATAGATCTTTATTCAGTTGAGATAGCATCATAGATACATGCAAAGGGAACAGTCACTTGGTAAGCATTTCACTTTTTAAAAAACCATTTTTCTGCTTTAAGAAGAAATAGAACCAGCCATTGCAATAAAGCAGTCTGGAATGTTGCCATTTCGTCTATCACCATGGCAGCAGCTTCTGGGGAACATTCAAGATGTATTATTCAGGCAATCCTGAGGTTGACTCCTACATTTGTACAAGAGACTTGTTTATCAGAAGAGATGCAAAATTGATTCTCTTTATACTATTGAATTCTACATAAAGTTAACTCCTGGATAGAGAAGATCTTTGAGTCTAAGATTCTAGGACAACTTAAAGACGGCCAAGGTAAATAGCTGAAGATACAAATTCAGTGTTGAAAACACAATAGGACCAAGAATTGACAATTTAAGTTTAAAATGACCTATTGTTTTGGTATTACTTATGATGATGACTCTACCAAGCTGTAGATGATCATGGTACTGGGACTCAGTCAGGAAAGAGTACTTAATATTGGTGGTAAATACTGTTTAATTATGTCAGAGTATTTCTTGCCTATTCTTTTAAATTTTTAAAAATACGTGAGTGTTTTGCCTGCATGTATGTAAGTGCACCCACGCATCCTATACTTTAGGAGGCCAGAAGAGGGTGTCAGATCCCATAGAACTGGAGTTAGGGAAGATAGCTGCTATGTGGGTATTGGAAACTGAACCCAGGTCCTCTGCAAGAGCAGTCAGTGCTCTTAACCGCTGAGCCATCTTTCTAGTCCCTGCCCCTACCCCCTGCCCATTCTTCTTAAAGAGTTGTGTCATCTCTTTTTCAAGTTAGTATTCATTCTATGTTGTAAATATGATTTTGTACTTATATGTATGGTGGCCCCTTTACACAATAAGGTAAAGGACTACTGTAAAACATTATTTCCATCACATTTTCCTTTGTTATCTGGGATTAAGGCTAAAATTATAACCCTATAGCATGCTGAATAGTTGGGGAAATAGGAAAAATTCATTCAAGTAACAGTTCATATCATATCAAAAGAATAGACTGACTTTATGTTTAGCTAATTTGATGGGTTAGTAGGTTCTTTTTTTAATCAAATT
The DNA here is from genome assembly GCF_000622305.1 of Nannospalax galili. Lineage (NCBI taxonomy): Eukaryota > Metazoa > Chordata > Mammalia > Rodentia > Spalacidae > Nannospalax > Nannospalax galili. The sequence goes on along the minus strand of NW_008358866.1, from coordinate 8,265,707 downwards.
GACAACATTATTTGATACTTTTAGACAGAATTTAAATTCAATAGCTAGCTATGAGGGCTGTTCAGTCACTTTTAATCAGAAGGTACCTTTACCACTGAACTATCTAATCTAATCTAATCCCTGTAATGTGATCACAAAAATTCACATGGTGGAAATAACTTTGTGTTGAACCTGAATTATGAATGACAAAATAAATTTGGGATGAAAAATTGTGGATGATAATTCAAGAATTATTTTCTGGTTTTCTTTTTATGTTTTTTATTTGTTATTTTAAAAAATTGTATATTAGTGTTTTGCCTGCATGTATATATGTACCAAGTGTGTGCAGTGCCTGCAGAGACCAGAAAAAGGGATTGGATCCCCTGAAACTGAAGTTACAGATGGTTGTTAGCCTCCATGTGGGTGCTGGGAACCAAACCTGGGTCCTCTGCAATAGTAGCCAGTGCTCTTAACTACTGAGCCACCTCTCCAGCCCCCGTTCTGGTTTTCTTTTCTTTTTTATTTAAATTAAATTAATTTTGAAATAAAATCTCATACCGTAGACCAAGTTTTCCTGGAACTCACTATGTAATCCATGTTGGCCTTAAATACATGACAATTCTCCTGTTCAGCTGCCTGAGTGATGGATTACAGATGTGAGTAACCACCACATTTGAGTGAGAATTCTTTTCTTTTTTTAATGTTTTATTATTTTTATTTTATGTATATGAATGTTATGCCTGCATGTAGGTAAGTGCACCCATGTCATGCAATGCCCGTGGAGGACAGAAGAGGCTGTCGGATCCCCTGGAACTAGAGTTACACACAGTTGTTAGCTGCCATGTGGATGCTGGGATTTGAACCCAGGTCTTCTGCAAGAACAGTCAGTGTTCTTAACTGCTGAGCCATCTCTCCAGCCCCAAGAATTTTTTTCTTAATAGAAGGGAATTGATTTGTTTTTAATTTGTAAAAAATTATAATTCATATTATTTTTATTAACTGCTATAGCTTCATTCATTTCTTTTTCATAAAAATATATTTAAAACCACATTTTAAAACCAGACGTGGTGGTGTATGTCTGTAATCACAGCACTTGGGAGACAGATGCAGGATCATAAGTTTAAGTCCACTCTAGGCTAGATAGTGAGATCCTGTCTCCAAAAATATTTTTAATCTGTTCGTATTACACACATCTAGAAGTAACAGTGTGAATTTTCTCTTATACATATTTTAATTTTCCTTTAAATGGAATAGTCATTAATAGCCTTAGAAACCTTACCAAGGGAGAACTCCTAGATTTTTGTTGCTGTTAATATTCATTTTCCTTAAATGTATCAACAAATGGCTGCTGGGAGGGGCAGAGTCAGTCTTTTTCAAGCATGGTCTCTTGGTAAGTTAACCAGACTCCAGTGGATGGACCCACACTGAAGGACATTTGGGGACACAAATTAGACTCTCTCTATATATAATAGAGTACATTAAATTGGGTGGGGGCAATAAGGTGGGTGGGTGTGATCTAAATCCTATCAAATTATACTGAATGAAAAGCCCAAAAATTCAATTTAAAAACATCCATTTTTCTTTTAAAGTTCTTATTTACAAAGCAACGTGCTTAGGTTTTTTTTTTGTTTTTGTTTTTGTTTTTGTTTTGTTCTTTGGGGGTGGGTTTTTTTGGCATTGTTATGGTTTGGATTTTAACTGTCCATCAAAAGCTCATATATTGAAACTTTGGTCCACAGCTGATGGCACTGGGGGCAGCAGAAACTTTAGAAGGTGGAACCTACTTGAAAGGAAGTCAGTGGCGGGGTGTCCTTGGAGGTACGTTAGGAGCCCAGCCTCTTTCCTCTGTTCCTGGCTACAGGAGGTAAGCAGCTTTCTTTAATTGTGCAATTCTGCTAGGGTTTATTGCCTGACCTTAGGCCTGAAAAACCAGACCAAGCAACTATGGAATGAAGGCTCTGAAGCCACGAACCAAAATAATAACTTTTTTCTTCTTTGAGTTGAACATGTTCCACTTCTACACCTATTAGCAGAGCATTTGATCCTCTTGAGGCATACAAGCTTGGGAATAGTTTAATAACCTGGGACTCCATTTGCTTCAGGTTTTACACATACCTCTCTTCTAATAATGCACTTGGAAGACTAGACCCTTTACCTGCACATACTATGCATACCCTTCCTCAAAGCAATGTACCTAGCAATATGTTAGCAACCTAGACCCCCACCTGCATCAGGCTGCATGTATATTCTACTCTAAACAACGGAATAGGTTTCTCCTTCCCTTGGCAACCACCTAACTTAGATTCTATTCAACCATACTCTCCTTATGTCTGGATATAAGACCAGAACAGCTAATTTAGCCTGAACTGGTTGTGAGTACATGTACAATAAGGCAAAACAGTCTCTTCAAGTGAACTTTAGGCAGAAACTCCTATTTATCATGTAACACCTATACATAACTGGGGATGACATATGATCAAAATCAGATGCACTACAAGAAGAGTCGTATGCAGTATAAAAATGATTACAGGGGCTGGAGAAATGGCTCAGCAGTTAAGAACACTGGCTGCTCTTGCAGAGGACCTGTGTTTGAATCCCAACACCCACAAGGTAGCAAACAACTGTCTGTAACTCCAGTTCCAGGGGATCCAATACCCTCTTCTGACCTCTGCAGGCATTTCACAACACAGGTTCAGGCAGTACACTCATACACATAAAATAAGATAATAAATAAAATACTAAAATTTTTACATAACCAAATCAATCAATTAAAAAAGAGAGCCACCCTAAGATCAAGAGAACAAATGATACCAATGTTAGAGAGGATGTGAGGAAAGAGGAACGCTCATCCACTGCTGGTGGGGCTGCAAACTTTCTCAACCCCGATGGAAAGCAGTGTGGAGAACTCTTAAAAAACTACAAATGGCCGGGCATGGTGGCGCACGCCTTTAATCCCAGCACTCGGGAGGCAGAGGCAGGCAGATCTCTGTGAGTTCAAGGCCAGCCTGGTCTACATAGTGAGTTCCAGGACAGCTGGGGCTACAGGGAGCCCCTGTCCCAAAAAAACAAACCCCCCCCCCCAAAAAAAAAAAACTACAAATGAACCTACCATTTGACCCAGTTATACCACTCCTTGGCATATACCCAAAGAACTCATCCTATTGCAGAGACACTTGTACATCCATGTCTGTTGCTGTTCTTTTCACAATAGCTAAGAGATGGAAGCAACCTAAGTGTTCCTCAACTGACGAGTGGATAATGTGGTTCATTTATATGATGGAGTTTTACTCAGCAGTAAAGAAAGATGAAATCATGAAATTTTCAGGTAAATGGGAGGAACTAGAAATTGTTAAACTAAGCGAAGTAACACAGACTCGGAAAAAAAATCGACATATATTCTCCCTCATATGTGGAACCTAGCACCAAATCCTGATAAGTATGTATCCAGTCATAACTACAGGAACCAGGATAATGAAAACAAACTAGGGAGGTAAAGGAAAAGAAAGAACCTGAAAGAGAAGAACAGTAGAAAACAGGCCTTAATAAGGGAGATATGGATAAAAATTGCGTTAGTTTAAGGGAGGGGGAAGTGAAGGGTATACAAGGAAAGTAGGGGATAAAGGGAAAGAAGGTGCTCAAGAGATTTAGGACCATAGGAGAAGGGTATTTTTAAGGGAGAAATGGGAAAAATGGAGGTATTGTAATTGGGGAAACCATGATGGAGGGAGGATTAGATAGGGAGAGAGAGTGGAGAGATATATAATGCCCAGTTGGTGTAAAAAACCAGAGGGAATCATATTAGCTCAATGACAAATTATACATAGCAGATCAAGAAATATATGTCTAGGTAAGGTTTATCTGAGAACAATAGGTCTATGCCCAAGATTTATCTACATGACACACAGTAATTAAAAGTACCAGACTGGTGGAAGTAACTTTCTTGGATGTTTAGCAGACTTACTATGAGGCCTATAATAATTGGGTTAGAGGGACATAAAGGACAGTTTTTGCTCCTTGCCCTCCTAGGTTGACTAATTCCAGGGGACTATGGAGCATCTTTCAAAATGTCCTATAACTGTGGTGAGTCACAACCTCTCGATCAAGGAGGCCGTGGAGACCCCACAAGATGGACTTGAACCAGTGTCCAGTCTATAAAGAGGAGGGTCAACACAGAGGAAACATTTCTTCCATGCTTCCAAGCAAAGCCAGCCATGGTTGAGCAGGACCTTTGACTTATCTTCACATAGATGGAACTGGTAAAAGAAAGGAGCCAGGGGCTCCTCCCAAGCCCATGTGACTCCTGAGGAACAGATCCTCAAATGGCCTTAAGAGTAAAAATAAATTGGTTTATCTGGGCCAATTGTATGGCCTTAAATGCTCAAAAAGGAAACTATAACCAAAGATTAAAGGGGCCAATATAATTTTTTAGAGCCCATATGTTTAACTAAAGGCTAAATAACAAGCAACAATGCCAGATAGGAGATACCTTCTTTTGAGTTGTTGGCCAGGGTGGTCCAAGAGACTCCCAGACAGTAACCCAGCATAGAACTGGGAAAATGAACAGCAGACCCCAATCTTATCTAAAGGAATATTGACAACTGATTGCTGCTGGATGAGGAACAGCAGACCCTCCTAAAACAAAGACCTCTAGATAGGCTGACCAGATTCACCAGATAGACAAGTAATGGGGAATGGCTGGGGGTGCCGACACCACAGCAGACAGTAGCAGGGAAGACAGAGTAAAAGGGCTCTAGTATGTGGGGGGTCTACGGGAGGGTGCCATCTGGGAAGTGGGTATATAGATGAATAAGATTGTTTGGGGTGTTCCATGTGATATACACACCCACAAAATCAACAAATTAAAAAAAATGAGTTATATTTGAGGAGGAAGCATAAAAATGTACGTCATGTGAAGTAGTAGAGGTGATAAACATTAATATTGAAATCTACCCAATGAATTTATATCCATACACAGGTGCCAAGGATCCAAGTGCAACCGACCATGACTAGTAATAAATAATCAGATACATACAGATTAGAGATGCATGCGCCAACATCTAAGTGCAAAAACAATAAGTATTTCTGTAAGAAACAATATATTTTAAAATGAAATGGAGATCTTTTTTAAAGGTTAAAAACTCATTCAATTTTATGTTTTACAGGATTTATACTGAGTTCAATATTGTATAACTGTATTAATTCAACTGTGAACCTAAAAATTTTATAGCCACTTTTGAAAGAGATATATCTTTGCTCTGGAAATTGTTATTGAGTATGTTAAAGCTGTAATGAAATGCTTCTTCTAAAAAATAAAAAAAAATAACTACAATGAAAATCAAAATGCTTTTTCCAAATATATAAACAGTTCC
>NW_008358866.1:8245806-8260340 GCF_000622305.1 Nannospalax galili | reverse complement strand
GAGAGAGAGAGAGAGAGAGAGAGAGAGAGAGAGAGAGAAAGAGAGAGACCCAATCAATGTCCCTTAGTACCCAGTCCTCCTTCTGGACCTCATAAGAGAAGCCCTGGGAAAGTAACCTGGGGCCCTTGAGTATCTTCACTCGTGTGACTTACTACTCTCTTGCAATGTATTCTGGATTGCATGTTTTGATTTAAATAAAGTTTCCTTAGTACTTTGTAACCTGTACAGGCTTTTATTTCATTCTAGAATAAGAGTCCAAGAACCTGGAAACACCTGGCCCAGACCACAGATATCAATAACATTCTGGTTATAACATTTGTATTTCTGTTACATACATTTTCAAGTGTTTTTTTTTTCCCCTAGAACAACTTAAGATGCACTTTCAGAATATTTATTTGTCAATATCAGGACTAGACTCTTATAATATCTATAATCACAATACAGATAAGCTACGATATAATTATAGTCATACTTGATTACATATAAAAATTTCATATATCTAAAATAACATTTCCTCTATTACTATCATTTTTATGACAACATTTTCTTTTTTTATAAAAAAATATTTATGTTATTTTTTATTTATGCATAAATGCGTATCTGTGTGAATGTATGCCACTTGTCTGTGTGCCTGTGGAGACCAGAAGAGGGTACTGGATTTCCCTGGGGCTGGAGTTATAGGAAGTTGTGAGCTACCTGACATGAGCTCTGGGAATCAATCTTGGGTCCTCTGGAAGAGTGATAAGTGCTTTTAGCTTCTGAGTCATCTCTCCAGCTGCAAGAATAGCATTCTCAATAAAACCAAAAATATTTAACAGTTTTCCTGGTTTTGAAGGATATGGTTAACTCACTTGTGAGAACTTCTGGGTAAGATTACTGACTAGAGATTGCTTCTGTGTAAGCCAATGAAGGACAGAGTCATAAAAGAAAAACTAGACCTCATTCCAAAGACAGAAATAGAAGACTTTTGGAAATCATGAAGAAAGTGAAAGGATGCCAGGAAAAAGAAGCTAAAAGATGACATGAGCAAGAGCAGAAACAAACATAGACTTGGCTGTGCAGTTCCCTACAGAATGAGGGAAGCAGACACTGCCTTCAAAGGTAGCCAGATAAAAGCCAGGTAATCCTACCCTAATGACAAACACACACGCCTCACAAGCCTCAAATCTAGTTGTGGGTTTTGGTGAGATAATGATTCTTCTGGTCGACAACCAGGAGCAGACAGAATTCCATTTTGTCACACTGCGACTCAGAGGGCAGTGGTTGAAGTGTCTTTTAAGTTTTCATTTTTTCCTCGCATATATAATTATACATAATAATGACTTTCATTATATTTTTATATATGTATAGTATGTATTTTGATATTTACCCTCTATAACCCTTTCTTCTCCCCCTGACTCATGCTGATCTCCTTCCTCTTCCCAACCAACCCCTTCTTTCTCACATTGTCATTTCTTTTTTTTCTCCAGCAACCCACTGAGTTTAATTAGGGTTGCTTTCAGGGTGGGGAGGGGAGGTTATTTGCAGGAGCTTGGGCACCTTACTAGTAGTTATATATGGAAGAAAATGTCTCCCTCCACCCAACCATTAATTATATTTATGTCTGAGGGGAGGGATGGAATCTTGTGATTCCTTCCCTCCTCTGGGCATCTTTTTAAGTTTTTACTTTTTTCATAGACATGTGATGATGTGCTTGTGCATGTGTTTGCATGTGTGGGTACTTGTGTCTGGGTGCACATGCACATGTGTACATGTGTTTGTAGAGGCCCAAGGTTGATGTATAGAATCATTCTAAATCACTCTTCCACCTTATTCATTCAGCCAGGGTCTTTCCACCAAACCCAGAGCTTGCCAATATGGGTACTCTTGCTAGCCAGCTTGCTCTGGGGATCCTCTGTCGTTGCCTTTAGGGGCTGGAATTATAAGGATTCCATGCCCACCTGGCATGTACATGAATTTCAAGAGATCTGAACGCTGATCTTCATGCTTGCACAGCAAGTGCTTTAACCGTTGAGCCATCTCCCCAGTCCCTGTCTTTTTAAAAAGCATTTATTTATTATTTATTTATTTATTTATTTATTATTGTGTGTGTGCATGCATAGCAGAAGACAGCTTTCGGAAGTTGGTTTTCCTACCTTGTTTCTGAAGCAGGAGCTCTCATTTCTGCTGTTCTGTACACTCCAGGTTAGCTGGCCTGTGAGCGTCCAGCCAATTCTCTCATCGCTGCGTCCCATCTCATGTATGAGTGCTGGGATTGCAGATGCCTGCCACTACATCTTTTTACATGGGTTCTGGGTATCAAACTCAGTTGACTGGGTTTTTTTTTTTTTAACCCAGTGATCCATTTCCCCAGCCCTCCAGCCACCATCCTAAGAGAGAATCCAGTATTAAAAACTGGGCTACAGAGAGCTGGGGATATGGCTCAACGGTTAAGAGCACTTCCTGCTCTTGTAGAGCACCTGAGCTCTATTCCAGAATTCATGTCTGGCAGCTCACAACCACCTGTAGCTCTAGGTCCAGGGGATCCAATGTCCTCCTATGGCCTCCAAAGGCCAGAAGACACCTCTGAAGGCACCTATACATATGTAGCACACACACAGACACACACATATACATAAATAAAAAATAAAAACAAATCTTTAAAAAACCTGAGTTACACTGGGGTCCTTAGAGGAGAGAAAATCCACAGGCCAAGGAGCTCAATTTGTTCTACTAAGGCTCTTAGATAAGGGAAGCCCCCGAGAAGCAGTTGTAGATAACAGGATGGTTGGACACTGACAAACAAGGGTGCAGGCATCCGGAGGTTTACTTGGGCTAGGATGTGTATAAGAAGAGACGGATACCCCTGTCCTAGTTGGCCAGAAACTTATCAACTGAGAATAACTCTGAAGTTTGATAGCTCTGAATTTGAAGTCAGTGGGCAGATCAAATTCTGGAGCAACCTATCTGTATGACTGTGATAGTGTTCACTGTCAACTTGACAGGATCTGGAATCACTTAAGAGGCAAGCCTCGAGGCACACTTGTGCATTTAGTTATTTAGTTATTTAGTCTCTGGCCTGTGAGGGATTATGCTGACTAGGTTAATTGAGACGGGAAGACCAACACTAAGACCTAGTGGCACCATCCCTGAGCTTGGTTAGGATTATATGAAAGGAGAAAGCTAGCTGAACACAAGCAGCCATTGCTCCCTGCTTCACAGCTGTGGATACAATGTGACCAGCTGCTTCACTTTCCCGTTGCCTTGGCTTCCCTGCTATGATGGACCATACCCTTGAACGGTGGGTTGAAGTATACTCTTTCTCTCTTGAGTTGCTTTTGTCAGGACATTTTATCCCAGCAATGAGAAAAGAAACTGAGACAATGGCTTAAAACTCTGAAGTTCCAGGGGTGTACCTGAGAGCCACAATTGTATCCCTCCAGCAGGGTGATTAATACTCAAGAGGGTTGAAAGTACAGAGACAAGTCCTTTGCCTCTACTGATCTCAATGTCGTGGTTACCTCCCACACTCCCAACACACTTGGGGGACATCCCCTAGCAGAAACCTTATCCACTCTAGAAATTGATCTGGGGAGTCTGAGGAGGGTGAGAATTTGCCCAGCCCAGAGAATACCAAACTAAGTGGGTTGAGCAGAGCTACACAAAGAATGGAAGCTATTAAAGTTGAAACAGCCCTAGAGGACATTAGTACTTGTCCAGTATAGACTCAGCAGAAACACAAATCACAGTAAAACAAGAGCCCACAAGTTGAACTGACCTCCCACTCCATGCACGTAACTGGTAGTCTCTATTGACGGTGGCTCAGAAAGAGCTGTTCCAACATTTTTCTCCTCTTTTGATTTGTTTTCTTTTTCTATATATTTTATCTTTTTTTAAAAACGTTTTGCATTTCCCTTCACATGTTCATCTATTTTTGCTTATGCATTTTTATTTTCCATTTGGGGGGCAATATATTTTCCTTAGCTTCTTTTTTCCCCCTTTTTTGTATTCTGTTTTTCTTCCCCTCCATTCAGTAGTTTTTCAAACTTTACCTTTTATGGTTTTTTCTTTAATATTCTTATGTTTGTGTTTTTAATACCAATTTTACATTTATCTAATTTTGGTTTTGATTTTTTTCACTATTGGGAAATCTCTTTGTTTTCCTCTTTTCTGAGCTCTAGTTCTTTTTTCTTCCCCTCCTAACAGACATCTCACTCCTTTCTTCCTTTATCTCATTCATTTACTTTCCCCATACTTGATTAAGTAATTTTTTTGTTGTTGTTTTAGACAGGGTCTCCCTGTATCCCCAGCTGGCCTTGAACTCACTATGTAGATCAGGCTGGCCTCAAACTCACAGAGATCTTCCTGCCTCTGCCTCCCGAGTGCTGGGATTAAAGGGATGTGCCACCACGCCAGGCTGACTAAGTAATTCTTAACTTCACAGCACATTCTATGATAGTTCTGCCACTTTCAGTATCATGGCTGTTGTGATTATTAGTGGATTATAATTTATTTTAAGTGTACTTCTATATCTTCTGTGGTTTGATGTTATTGCTGATGCAGCAGCTTCCTCACAATATGGTACTAGGAATTGAATCTTGAAGAATAGACTACTTAGTAAAATCTAGATGAGCATTACAAACCAACAGACACACAAATTGCAACACAGAAATATAAGAAACAAAAAAAAGCAAGGCAGCATGACCCCCCACCCCCAAAAGGTCATAACTCCTCAAATACTGAACTCTAATACACTGGAAGAGGTAAAATGCCAGATGAAGATTTCAAAACTTTTCTGGTGAAAATGACCAGTTATCCAAAAGAGATGCAAAAAAGCAGATGAATTCAATCCATGGCCTAAAAACAACACGGTGGGCGGGCAGGGGGGAATCAACAAATGGATGATTAAAATTGGCAATATAAATGGAAAAGTCAGCAGCATGGAAGGAAAATTCAAAAAGGAAATGCAGATTAAAAAAAACAAAAACAAAGCCAGGGGCTGGAGAGACAGCTCAGTGGTTAAAGCACTGGCTGCTCTGGCAGAGGACCTGGATTTGGTTTGCAGCACCCATATGGCAGGTAACAACTGTCCATAACTCCAGTTCCAGGAGACCCAACTCCTTTTTCCGGCCTCTATGGGCATTACACAAATGGGTACACCTATATACATGCAGACAAAACACTCATACACCTAAAAAAATAAGAATTTTAAAAAGAATAAAGAATTAATAAAGAATTTTTTAAAATTGGGAGTGTTTTTCAAACCATAAACAAGTATGTATCCATCATAAAAAGTGTTAAAACTTATAAAGGAAAAAGAATTACAAATAATTTAAAACTTTTGCAAAATGCTATCTTGCGTATAGGTGAAGACTCAAATTCTATATTGTGGCTACATAATTGATTTTCAATGGAAAACACAATAAATAACTTCTTTAAAAGAAATTTTAAGTATGCTAGAAGAAAAAAATTCACCTTCTGACAATGCTTTCGCACAATAAGGCACAAATGCATGCAGATAAGATTACTGTCAGTTCAATAAGGCTCTCCCTTTGCCCTCCCCCAGGAATTCATATCAGTTTCTCTTCTGAAGATGTTTACACAACTGTGCAGCCTTACAAATGAACTGGCATTTAATCCCCCAGAATTACTGTAAAAATACATACCCCCAGGAGAAGGATGCCTTTGTTTCTTGGATCTTGTAGTGGTGCAACATATGGTCTGACAGATTTTGACTTCCAAGTATTTATTTTTAGACATGATGAGTCTTTATCTTTTTTTTTTTTTTTTTTTTTTTTGAAGCAAGGTTTCCCTGGAACTCCAGCTGTCCTGGAACTCACTATGTAGACCAGGCTGGCCTTGAACTCACAGAGATCCACCTGCCTCTGCCTCCCAAGTCCTGGGACTATAGGCATGCGCCACCACCCTGGGCTCTGAGTCTTTATCTTTTTAATAAAAGAAAGTTATTTGTTGAGTCAAGACTTGCTTTTTCAATAGCACTCTAGCTTAGAAAGCAAGTGCCTTTGTCAGGTTAGAGAGTTTGGTGAGATGAATAATTTAGACTATAGGGGTAACACATCCAGAGAAGAAATTTAAGGAGGGAGTTAGATAATGCAAACAATTAATTAAATGTATTAGGATACCTGATTCACAATGGCCAATTTAAATATGTACTAAAAATATGCACAGACCACAAATCATTGTTATGATATTCTCAAAAGCAATAGTAAACACAGTCTCCCTCGTATAATAGAGAAAAATTTTAATTGTTTTACATACATTAAAACATTTGAAATTCTTTTATTGGGTTAAGAGTCAGAAGATCAAACTGACTGGTTAAAATAGAGAGCAAAATTAAGATTAGGTTTATATTTAATGCCAGGAAAACTAAATATATTTTGAAGTGCTTATTTTTAATTGTTGAAATATTTGAATTTCAAATGCACTTTTATGAACAGTCAAAGCATAATAGGGATTGCTTTTTTAAATTGTCATAGTAATTGAGTACAAGGGGTGCTGTTTCATAAAAATCACTGTTTTAGTTTGGTTGCTATTGCTGTGATAAAAAGACTCTGACCAAAAACAACTTGGGGAGGAAAGGCATACAGCTCATACTATGTCACTGAGGGAACTCAACGCAGGAGCATGAAGGCAGGGACTGAAGCAGAGACCATAGAGGAACACTGCTTACTGGCTTGATTCTCCTGGCTTGCTCAGCTCAGCTATCCTTCTTATATAGCCCAGGCCTAACTGCCTAGGGATGGCACTGCCCACAGTGGGCTGTGCTCTCCTACATCAATTAGTGTGGTGGTTTGAATGAAAATGTCCCCCATAGGCTCCAAGTATTTGGACATCTTGTCCCCAGATGATGGAGCTGTTTTGGGAGGTTTTAGAAGGTGTGGCCATCCTGGAGGAAGTATGTCACTGGGGGTGGGCTTACAGAGTTCTTAAGCCTTGCCAGATCTCCAGTCACTTTTTTCTTCCTGTGCCTGTGTGATGATGTGAGAGCTTAGCTTCTGCTGCTCCTGCTCCAGCCACCTCCAGGCACCATGGCTCCCTGCCATGATAGACTGTAATTCCCCCGAACCATAAGCTCAAATAAACTCTTCCTTCTATAAATTGCTTCGGTCAGTGTTTCTAGCACAGCAACAGAAAAGTAACTAATATAATTAGTAATCAAGAAAATGCACCGACGGACATGCTCACAGGCTAGTATGACAGAGGAAATCCCTCCGTTGAGATATCCTCTTTCTAAGTGTCTCTAATTTGGGTCAAATTGATAAAAACCAACCAGCACAATTGACTCCTTGTCAACTTGACACACAAACACAACACTATTAAACCATAACCTTCCCTTTCTTATTTATCCTCAGTATCTTATGTTAATGTCACAATATAAAACAGTACAACTTTAAAAGTCCCACAGTCTTTAAAAAATTCAAACATTTGGGGTTGGAGAAATGGTTCAGTGGTTAAGAACACTGACTATTCTTGCAGAAGATCTGGGTTTGAATCCCAGCACCCACATGGCAGCTAACAACTGTCTGTAACTCGAGTTCCAGGGGATCTGACAGCCTCTTCTGTCCTGTGTGGGCATTGCATGACATGGGTACACTTACCTACATGCAGGCATAACACTCACACACATAAAATAAAAATAATAAATAAAATATTTAAAAATTCAAACATTTAAAAAATTCAAGATCTCTTTAAAATATCCAAAGTCTATTAACTGTGGGCTCCTATAAAATAAAAAACAAATTAAACAATTTCTTATTTCAAAAGGAAAAAATTGGGCATACTGAAGCAAAACCAAAGTCCAGCAGTGTAGCTTAACATCTGATTTCTGGGATGCATGATCTTTTGGGCTCCAAAGAGCTTGGGCAGCTCCACTTCTTTGGCTCTGCCATTCACAGCCCACACATCTTATCTCACAGACTCAGACCAGCTCCACTCCAGGCCTGCTTCTGTCCTTGGTGATCATCTTTTGGTCTTGGCATCTCTAGTATGCTGGGGTCTTCACTGCAACTGAGCCTGAACCTTCACCAGAGGCCTCTCCTGGCTGCTCAAGGTACCAAGCTTCAGCTTTACTCCATGACCCCTTCAATTCTGCAGCTTTCATGTGGGCAAATCAGTACCACATGGGAAACTTTTACATATTATCAAGTTTGGCTTCCAGCTTGAGATGGCAGCCTTGACTCTGGACCACGGCTTCTGCATATTGACCCTGAGGAAATACTTCCCATACTATTTCACTTTACTGATGCTGGTCTCTTGTCAATCACAGCTGATTTTTCAGCCCCAGCTGACCAGAAATCACAGATTCTTAATAAACAATACCACATGAACAGTCCCAATAGAGTCTTTGAGGGACTCCCGAACTTCCCTCTGAAGCTTCACAAGCCAGGCTTCCACTGTCTGCATTACTTTCAACATTACCTTCCAAGTTCCCACTTGGCCTTTTCAGTCCAAAGTTCTAAACACTTCCACAATCCTCCTAAAAAACAATATGGCCAGGTGCATCACAGCAAGATCCCACTATTTGGTACCAATTTCTGTTCTAGTTTGCTTCTGTTGCTATGATAAAACACTGACCAAAAGGAATTTGGGAAAATAGGATTTACTTGGCTTATCACAGTCCACCATTGAGGGAAGCAGGGCAGGAACCTAGAGATAGGAACTGAAGCAGAGACCATGGAAGAACACTGCTTGGTGAATTGCTTCCTCTGGCTTGCTCAGCTATCCTTATATTGCCCAGGCCCACCTGCCCAGGGATGGATCACTCCAAAGACAAATATAGTGAAATAAGGAGAAATCTTTGGATGGCCGACACAAGACATGACTGATGAGTCATTAGGTCAGATAATTTCCTACACTATGTGCCTTCACTAAGTGACACTGTTTATGCCGGACAACTTTGTTAAAATGGTTTGAGATGGGGTAGGGTCAGAAGTAGGAGGGCATTAGAATAAACACCTGTTGTTTTACCTGCATAGAAACTGGTTCCCCTTCAGCCTCTCATATTCCTTTGGGGCAAGGGTTTAATCACAATGAACCACAGCAACAACATGTAATTACTGTCTGGGAGACCAGGCCACAGTGGGATTAAACCCTAACTGTTGAGCTGTTGGATCTGCTATGACTCTTAGCATTTTCCTTGCCCAAGAATATAACTAGTCCCCAAACTGAGCTGAGATCTAGACAGTGGGTACAAATTAAACAACTCTTGTTTCAAAGGTATAGTGATTTTCAATTCTGGTTATGCACTAGAGTCATCTGCTGGGGATTAAAAGTAAAATCACTCTAACATCTGATCCTCATGTCAAACCAATTAAATCAGAATCCCTGGGGGTAGAGGGTTGGGTTTAGTATGCACAGAAACCTCTCTTGGTGATGCTGAAATGCAGCTAGGATTGCGATCTGCTGGATGGAGGCACACAGAGGTGAAAAAGTCAAGCATCCACCTCATGAGTAAAAGTGAAGAAGGAAGCTCTGTAGGGAGTTTTAGACTGGGAACACTTCATGTTTGGCTGGCTTGGCAAGTGTCCCAGTTGGCTCTGGAGGACATTTGTTGTCAGTAGATACTGTAGATATTGTAAAGCAGTGAGGAAGGCTGGAGGGCAGTAAGTCAAACTTCCCATTCCATGCTGTTTTGTTTGGGGGAAGCTCTACGTTCTTTCCTTGTGGCTGACAAAACAGCACCCGCTTCCCCTCTCCACCACTTAGGAAGGGCAGTAGTCACTAAAACTTACCAGAGCCTTTTTTGTTTCTTCATTGATTTGAGTCTTTACGATAGGAGAAAGAATGGGTCATCTTCTGAATAAATAACTATACTACTTAGGTACTAACAGAGAAAAGCTCCCACTCAACAGAATCTCAGAATTTTTGAGCCAGAAGTGCCCTTTGATACCACTTGATATAATCCTGTGCTTTTAGACTATACCTCACTAGACTTCTCAAAGGACTGGAGTGTTCATTATGCTTCATTGATTCTCTTATGACCACTGGTTGATGCATAAATATTCAATGACCAACTAATGATTAATTTAAAATAAATAAACTGAGTTCAGAGCCAATAAATTGTTAATACTAGTAAAAACCAGAACACTGCATATATCCATGAAAATTGCATACAATATTAATTAGATATGTGAGACTTGAATATTTCTGAAGCTGATATAAATGCAGGTACATTTTAATCAAACTAACATTTGTATAAACTCACTAGGTAAGGCATTGTATCAGGTGCTGTAGAGGTTAGCTGACCTTTGTTATGGGCTGAGACTCTGGTTTCAGCTAGTATGGGTTTAATTTTGCTTCCTTCTCTTACCTGCAAAATGGGGATAATAAAACCTGTCTTATTGGGAAAATGGTAGCATATCTATCATCTATCTATCTATCTATCAATCAATCATCTATCTATCTATCTATCTATCTATGTATCTATCTGTCTAATCTATCATCTATACTATGATTTCTGCCACAGTAGGGTATTCCCCAGTACCCTCTAACAGTGGAGGCACCTATTACCTAGATGAAAAATTATTTTGTTATGCCTTATATTGGTGTTAAGATATCAGTGTGGAGAGAGGACAGAGAATAGCTGCACTGGGAGAAGAGTCTGAAGTCCTGAGGATCATTCAGAATAACGAAAATGTGAGCCAGTGAATTTAACAGTGGAATTGCTATTGAATAACAAGGAGATTGATATGTATGTACCAAACTCATTTTAACACAGGTAGAATGAATTCAGAATTATAATGATTGAACAGCTTATATACATGTAAGACGTGGGACTGGAAAGGCTTAAGAGAAAGCCTACAATAGTGACGAACATGGAGGTAGAGTAGAAAGCAGTAGACAGTTAAAGAGTTCAGAGGCAAGGAAATGTAATGGTGTGGTTGGAAAATTATGAGACTGGGTGGCATTAGAAGACAATGCCAACAGCTAACTCATATTTCTAGATCTTTTATTATTTAATTCACCATTGACTGAGGATTCTGTTACTTGCAGCTAAAGACAATTCTGATAAATTGCCCAGTATATACATACTGAATGAATGGCGAAAAGGAATGACAACTGGGATGGAAGTTCCAAGATCCTAACTCCAGTGTGGTGCTTCAGCTGTTCTAGTGATAGTAAATGTCCACTCCAATTCTCTTTTTCTCTTTCTAGTACCCTCCTTTCTTTTGAGGAACTACCTCTTTTCAACTCCAAGTGGCTTTTTGTTACCACCACTCACATTATATTCTGCTAGCCCACCTCTTCTCCCAAATAATGAGGTGGTTATAAGACTCAAAAAAGTAAATCAAAGTTGCTGAGATTTTATATTCAAAGGCTAAGAGCTAGGAGTTCTTTCATTTCCCCTGAGTTTCTAGTTAAAGGAAAACCTCAAAAACTAGCAGCCTTATACACTTTGTCCCTTGGAAGAGCTTGGGAAAATAAGGCCAAGGCCCACATGCAGAAAGAAGCTTAGTCAGATACAGAGAGAGGCAAACCTAATAAAATTCCTGAATCAGTCATGCCTGAGAAAAATCCATCTGAATTGCCACAAGAAAAAATTTGCCTTTTGTTTTGAATGAGTTCGGTTATATTTACCACTTACAATGAAGGAATTGTGTGTAATACAGTCAATAACTAGCAGCATTATTTGTTAAGCATTTTTACTTTTTAGGCCTCATTTTCCTAGAAGGGGATTGAACCAGTATTCCTTTAAAGGAAAAGCACTAGTTGCTCTTTCAGAGGACCTGCGATCAATTCCCAGAACCTACATGGCAGCTAACAAGCATTTGTAACTCCAGTTCCAGGGGGATCCAATACCCTCTTCTGGCCTCTGTGGGCTTTGTACAACATGGATGCACTTACACACATGCAGTCAGTACACTCACAGGCATAAAAATAATATAATACTTTAAAACTCAGTTTCCATTTTCACTGCCTCTATAAAAATTGAAGAGTTAGAGCCAAAATCTGCTTGATTCAGTCTTTGGCTTTCATTCTACTTATTTTTTATTTGGTGTGATGTCTGACCCCAGGGCCTTATAACATTCTAAGCATGTGTTCCACTAGAAAGTTACACCCCCAGCCACAGGTCTTTTAATGGGAAAATATTCTATGAAAGAAAAAATTTGTAGTGCCAACCTGAAACATATTCTTTTCTCTTCATATCAACCTTTAGGTCAGATTGTCACAATAGAACCTTAAATGATAGCTTTCAAAGTGGGATGTAGTTATTAAAATGACAATCTAAGATACCTTCTTTATTATAGAATAAATTGGGTGTCAAAGCAATGGGCATTTCTTATTCCAAAATGAAATCCATATGAATCAGAGATTAAAAGGAAAAGCAAGAACAATAATGATAAATATGGGAAGAAAATACAGGTGATCGCTTATAAATCCAAGGTTAAGGACAATTATAACAAGTATAAATTCAAATGCAGTAAGAGAACATTCTGTGACTCAGGTACACAAGAACTGCACTAGGAGGCAGAGATTCTGAGCAAGAAAAGCTCACTATCTCATTAACCACTGGGTATTCCACCCATCTCTTTAGCATAACTTAAGGTGAACCCACCTTCCTAGGGATGGTCCAATGACCAGTTGATTGATCAGTGAAACTGGAAAGGTGGGTCTTCTTCAGACTGAGACAGACAGACAGACTAGGGATTTTAACGTTAGACAAGTTAATCTTATAGGGCTTTTTGATACTCTAACATTTCCTAAATTGAATAAAAATATTATTTTTCTCTGAGAGTCAGAAAAGCATTGAGATTGTGAAGCACACTTTTGGGGGCTGACTTAGGTTCTATGAACTGAAGGTGTCAGAAGATGCTGCCCCTGTGCTGAAGATCCTGTGGATACCAGATGACTATGATGATAGATGGAATGGTACAGGTGAGAGTCAAAATTACCTGGGGCTGCTTTAAATCCCCCTAATAGCTATTTACTTTCACCCTCTATATCTGTCCTAACATCTTTGTGACTATTAGGCAAAACTTTCAAAATCTATTTAGCAGACCACAAACTTCTGCTAACCCTAAGTTAAAAATGCTGTTAAGAAAACACATGAAAACTGTATGTTTCCAAGCTTTACTGTAACCCACCTACCATCAATACTCCCATGAATGTGTTTGATAAACACATTAATTTTGAGTTTCTTCTGTTTTATGACTATAAAATTTCCAATAATCTTTCAGAATGGAGCAACATTCAAGTATCCTGAATCGACATTCTGTAACATGAACATTCCTATTTGGCTCAGAATGAACTATCTGTTACTGTCTTTGGAACAAAAGCTGCATTTTGTGTCAACAGTTCCAGTCCTAGCTTCATCATTTACTTCCCATATAAACTTAAACACTTGGTCTCTATCTCAGTTTTCTCACCTGTAAAATGGATACAATGTTACTACCCCCATACAATTAAATTAGTTAATAGAGGTGAAGTGGGAAGAATAAGACTTAGCAGATAGTTACATGGGTGTTTAAAATATCATTATTCTTGCAGAAGACCCCTGTTCGAATCCCAGCACCCACATGGCAGCTAACAACTGTCTGTAACTCCAGTTCCAGGGGACCTGGCAGCCTCTTCTGTCCTCTGCAAGCATTGAACGACACCGGTGCACTTACCTACATGCAGGGAATACATGCATACACATAAAAACAATAAATAAAATATTTAAAAAGATTTGTTTTATCCCTGTGTGTGTTTCTGTGTCTGTGTGCCTATATAATTATATACCACATTTGTGTTGGTATTCACAGAGGCCAGAAGAGGGCATCAGATCACCTGAAGGTAGAGTTACAGGTAGCTGTGAATCACCTGAAGTGGGTGCTGAGAACCGAACTGGTGTCCTTTGGAAGACAGCAGTGCTCTTAACTGCTGAGCCAGCCCAGCATTTTGATTGGATAGACTCAGGTATTTTGTGCTGAAGATTGATTGTCACTTCATGTTTTCAAAACTCCTTGTTTAATACAATATTACAAAACATTTTGGTTTCTTGTTTCCTCAATTACATTTCTGCCTTCCTCGCGCCTTCCTGACATCCCATGACAGAAATGCTGAACCACTTAATACTATTTATCAGGTCCTTGAGCTCCCTTATCAAATTTTTTGTAATCCTTTTCTTTATGCTTTTTACCTTGAATAATTTTTATTAACTTATCTTGCATTTCATTTAGTCTTCCCTCTGTTATGTTCATATAACTATTAAATCTCTTCTGTGAAATTTTTATTTCAAAACTTGTAAATTTTTGTTTTAAAACTGTTTCCATTTACTTTTATAAAATAATTTTTATATTTATTTATAGTGTGTGTATGTGTGTGTGTCTGCTTATGTATGGGCACATGTGCCACAGCAGACATGTAAAGAACAGGGGATAACTTGCAGGACTCAGTTCTCTCCTTACATCATGCAGGTTCCAGAAATCAAACTCAGATTGTCAGGCTTGGCTGAAGGTGCCCTTTCCCACTGTATTTCTGAGGAAATTTCCTATTTTCCTATATTCCTCTTTTTCCTATTTTCTTTTATATCATCTACAGTATCAATAATT
>NW_008358866.1:8239911-8245147 GCF_000622305.1 Nannospalax galili | reverse complement strand
AAAATATTTTTTAAATTATTATTTTATTTTCTACATTATTTCTATTAAAATTCTAGTCTTCAGATGTGTCAATTATTTTCAACAGGGTTGTAGAGATGGCTCAATAGTTAAAGCACTGCTATTGTAAAGGACCAGAGTTTGGTTCCCAGCATCCACATCCTTTGGTTCAAAACTGTCTGCAACTCCAGCTCCATGGAGTCTGACACACACACAAACAAACAAATACAGGATTGAAAAAAAGAGAGAAAAAAAGAAGAGAAAAATATGCAACATAGGCCTGCAAACTTAAAATATTTACTGACACTGTAGAAAACAAATTTGCCCACCAATAGCCTTTCAAAGACAAAGACATTCATAATTTAAAACCAGCACACTATGAATAACAAGGTATACCTCTTTAAAGGTGGAATTTCAAAATGTACTGTAGTTCTGAATTCTTTTTATTTATTATTTTTATTTTATGTGTATGTGTGTATTGCCTACATGATATAAGTGCAGCTGTGTCGTGCGGTGCCCGTGGAGGTCAGAAGAGGGTGTTAGATCCCCTAAAATTGGAGTTATAGATGATTATTAATCACCATGTGGGTGCTGGGAATAGAACATGGGTCCCCTGCAAGAGCAGCCAGTGCTTTAACCACTGAACAATCTCTCCAACCCCCATACTGTAGTTTTGAAGAAGGAGAATTTTATTTCATCCTTGTGAGTATTTACTTCTCAGCTTTCTGGTTAAATTTTTCTACCAAGATTGAAAATGACTTTGGGGTAATGGATTAAAGGCATAGTTCTGTAGGATCAAAGAATCCTGAAGGCATTTAAACTCATAAGGCTGAATAGGATTTCAAATGATTATCCTGTTTCTCTTGGCCAACTCTGTCCCGATGATGTTGTCAGACTAACTTCCATGGGAATTCAGAATCACATCAGGTCTGGAGTCAGCAATTTCCCAGGCTAAGTATCCAGTTCTTTGCCACAGATCCTTGTGATTATAGGAAAGCTGACTCAGGAAGTCCTTCTAGACTGCTTAGGCACATTTCAGAGAAAGTAAGATGCCTGAAGTAAAATCTTTAGGAATATAAGGTTATTAGAAAGCAATTGCTTTCAAAGAGAAGGAAACTGAGCTGACTTTTTTGTTTGCTGTGTTAACTACTTGAAATTATGCTTAATTTCACTGCTTTAATCAACCTGAACCTCTTGTAAATTTTTCATCTGTTTTCTTTTTTTGAGACAGGGTCCCCCTGTAGCCCCAGCTGGCCTGGAACTCACTTTGTAGACCAGGTTGGCCTCAATCTCACAGAGATCTACCAGCCTCTGCCTCCTGAATGCTGGAATTAAAGGTGTGTGCTACCACACCCAGCTTCATCTGTTTTCTTATGCAAACTAAACAGTCACTAAACAGCTATAGGCAGGGGAAGGGAGAACTGTGCTGGGTAGAGACCTGTGTTCCTCTGAGGGCCTCAAGCGAAACTATAGGAAGGTGGCAGATCATGAAATTGATGAGAAGGAGCAAAGTGCATTTGTTTATTGAATCCAGGAGTCTGTGGGTGGGGCATTTCCTTTAGAGGTGCAGTTGAAAGGAATGGAGGGGGAATTTCCCTCGGCCCAGACCTGGGGAATCTCTTGCATCAATTTAACAGTTAGGGATGGCAATTGATCCAAAGGGGGCCCTTCATGAAGATGGTATTCGTCTTCAGCTCGCAGGGTGAGAACAAATCCAGTGGTCTTTACATTGACCTTATCTTTGTCAAAATGGATTGAGGCACCGAGTTTATTCAGCAAATCTTGGCCTAATAATGGGTAAGGAGAGTCAGGGATAACCATGAAGGAATTTTGAATCTTCTCTGTACCCAAATTGACAGTTCTCCGAGTAGTCCAAGGATAAGAGGGGCTACCTGCAACTCCTTCAATGTAGGAGTATTGCTGTGAGGCCAGTGGGCCAAGGGGCTTCTTTAAAACTGAGAAGGTGGCTCCAGTATCAACCAAAAAGTCAACAGGCCTCCCTCCCACTTTTAGGGTTAGCCAGGGTTCAGGGAGGGGAGATGAGCCCTGACTCCCTCAGTTATCCAGTTTCAGTACCTTTTGAGTTCCCTTATGACATCGAGGGACACTGAATTCAGTGTCCTATTTCCTTGCAGTAGGCACATTGGTCTCTCTTGAAAGGGCTGTTTTTGGGAGGTGGTCCATCCTGCCAGCTCTGCTTTCCCAGAAAATATTTTCTCAGGGGGTGTTCTACTTCTCTTAGTGCTAGAGCTCAAGCCAATTTTTGGTGGTGATGTTCCTCACATTCCTCCTGGGTTTCACGGTTATTAAAAACCTTTTGGGCTATTTCAAGCAATTTAGAGAGACTCTTACCTTCAAAACCATCCAGCTTCTGTAACTTTTTGTGGATATCAGGTGCTGACTGAGTCATAAAGGCTATATTTATGGCTCGTTGGTTCTCAGATGCCTCAGGGTCAATAGGAGTGTAGGCTCTATAACCTTCCATAAGTCTATCTAGAAATCGTGCTGGAGCTTCTGTCTGTCCCTGCAAAACCTGACTGACTTTCGACCAATTCATGGGCTCTTTGGCAGCAGCCTGGAGACCCCCCCCATAAGAATCTGGTGATAGAGTTTGAGTGCCTCCCTACCTTCAGGGATGTTGGGGTCCCATCTGGGGCAGCGTCAAGGAAAGGCCTCCTCAATCTCTGCTGGATCCTCAATTAATTGGCTGTTCTCAGGTGGCACTGGTTTCCGGGCCTCTGAGAGGATCCCTGTACATTCCTCAGTGGTAAAGGGAGTGAGGAGGAGCTGCTGGACATCATCCCATGTGGGTTGATGGGTAAGGAAAATAGTCTCCAACAATCCAATCAAGGCTTGTGGTTTTTCAGAGAAGGGGGAGGGGTTTGCAATTTCCAATGATAAAGATCACTAGTTGAGAAGGGAATATAAACAAGAAAACTATGGCCAGAGGCATCTGGTGGGGCCATAGCATGGAGGGGAAGGACAGCAGGGGTCGTCTCAGGCCTAAAGGGCTGTCCTGAATGCGTGTGTGGAGGGGTGAAGAGTGGAGGGATGGTTGGAGAGGGAAGAGAGGCTGGGGAAGGAGGAGAAGCTGGGGGAGGAGGAGAAGCTGTGGAAGAAGTGGGTGCGGTTGGAGACTGTGAATAAGGAGGAGGACCCAAGAGAGGGTCCTCAGTTGAAGAGGGGAGGACAGGAGGTGGGTGAGACCAGGAAGGAGTCTGTCGAGGACCCAGAGACAGAGGGTTTTGAGGTAGATAGACATAAACAGGGTCTCAACCATTTGGGGGGAGTTTATCCAAAAGGTAAAAGTAAACCATAACATAAGGGACCTGATCAGGATGTCCTGGGCTTCCAAAAATCATGGCCTGAAGAGAAGAAAGCTTGTTAATCTCAAAGGAACCAGTAGAGGGCCATCCTGCATCAAAGGATGGCCATTCAAGAGAACAGAGGGTCCGGAATTTTCCCGAATAAACAGTATCTCCAGAGATTGCAGCTGCTTTTTGAAAATCTTTAAAATGACAAAGAATTAAGTCAAGGGGAGTATCTTCAGATGATGGAGTCTGACCCATGATGGAAAGAAAGAGGATTAACCTGAAACAAAGACCAAAAAGAACTAAAGAGACAGGAAACAAAGACTTAAGACCAGGATGACACAGAACAAAAGCACTGCACATTGGGGAATCACTGTGTGTTTGAAGGTCGCTGTGGGAGAGACTAGGGTGGATGCTAAATGCTCAGAGGGCACAGACAGTCAACCAACCAGATGTAGGGTCAGGGCATCCTCCGTCCTCTGGCTTGGAGAGCAATATTGCATCCAGTTTCCCTCCTTTGAGCCCCCAGAAACTGGACACTCAAAACAGAAACCAAAACAGACTCATCATGGGAGGAATCAGAACTGAAGTCTCCAGGTGCCAGATGGAGGTCAGAAAAAGACAGGAAAACAGACTGAGGGTTTTCAGGGAATCCCAGACAGTGTCCCCCAAAATGTTCAGGGTCTGAAAAATTCCCTAAATTGACCACTCTGACATTGAGTCTCAGTGAAATGGAGCGTTTTATTGGAGCCAACTGGTTGGGGACACAGACAGTCTTGGGAGCTGTACTGCGACCTAGAATAGTGAAAATGCAAGGCTTTTAAGCAGAAAACCCACAAAAACCACAAAGCAGGGGATGTCCATAGAAACTATACACAGAATAACCAAGAAAGGATTGGAACAACCTAGGGCTGATTTCCAGAGACTTTGCCTATACAGCTATTGGCTGTCTTACCTGGGGCAGAATGTTCTTTCTCTTCTGCCCCAGACCATTTCCATAGAAATCATAAACAGGTACCAGGAAAGGGTTTGAACAATGAAGGGTATTTCCAGAGTCAGGTGGAGGGTATCTTTTTCTCAGAGGATAGGGAGGGGGTCTGAGGGGCACTCTTTCACCATGAACCATGGAATGTGCTAATTCCAGACATTTTACATCTGGCTAACTGCTTGTTTTCGCTTCTGTAACTCGCTTGCTATTTTAGGTCACCTTGACACAAAGTATAAGACCACCCTGTTATTGTATGACCACCTGGTAACTGCTGATTTCAGCTTTTTTATTATACTTGTTATGGCTAGGAAGTTGACTAATTTTAAAATTACAAAGTTGAGTGCCAAGTTATATGACTGTATCACTTGTCTGTATGATTGGCTATTGATTAATAGAGCCAAAGTTCCGCTATGCTGTACAAACCTGATTGGTTCACAAGTGTCCTGTTTGAATATTTCTGTAATCCTATAAAAACTCTGACCTGACAATCATCAGGGCTGCTTCTACTCCCGAGATAGACAGCCTGGCTGGTTGAAAAATAAAATTTAACTTGCTACTTTTCTTAAAATGGTGTTGGTGATTTTTTTTTTGTGTGTGAACTCTGTCCTGTAACACATATATGGTGTTTTGATCAAATCCATGCCCACTCCCTCCCCTCCAACTCCTCCCGTATCTCCCCATCACTTTTTTTTTTTCTGAAAACTTCATGTACTCTTTCTTCTTCTTTAATTTTTTTTAATGGGGCTTTTGGATACTCTAACACCCCCTCTGAAGAGGTAACTAAAATTTTTTAGGGATTAGATAAGCGCTCCCAAATACTTTCGTATTGTCATTTTTTATTGAGTAGTCATATGTAGTTTCTGTCCTTCATTTTGTTAATATGTTATATCAATACATGTCTAAATAATAAGCCATCCTTGCATTCCAAGTATAAATCCCA
>NW_008358866.1:8238189-8239454 GCF_000622305.1 Nannospalax galili | reverse complement strand
TTTGTGCAAGGTGAAAGATAAGGATCTAGTTTCATTCTTCTACAGGTGGAGATCCAGTTTTGCCAGTACCATTTGTTGAAGATGCTGTCTTTCCTCCATTATGAGTTCTTGGCACCTTTGTCAAATATCAGGTGGCTGAAATTGTGTGTCCTCGGGTTTGGATCTTCAATGATGTTCCATTGATCTATGTGTCTATTTTTGTGCCAGTACCATGCTGTTTTTATGACTATAGCTCTGTAGTATACTTTGAGATCTTGTATAGTAATCCCCCCAACATTGCTCTTTGTGCTCAGGGTTGCTTTGGGTACCTGGGGTCTTTTGTGTTTCCATACGAATTTAAGGATGGATTTTTCTAATTCTGTGAAGTGTGTCATGAGGATTTTGATTGGGATTGCATTGAATCTATATATTGCTTTTCGCAGGATGGCCATGTTCACAATGTTAATTCTTCCAATCCATGAGTATGGGAGGTCCTTCCATCTCCTGGTGTCTTCCTTAATCTCTGTAACAATTTAAAGTTTTCATTGTAGAGACCTTTGGTGTCTTTGGTCAGATTTATTCCAATATGTTTTATTTATTTATTTATTTTTTGCAGCAATTGTGGATTCCTGAGTGTTTTAAGTGCAGTTTTCAGGAAAGAATTTCTCCAGAATCTGTTTTTTTTGGTCTGGAAAAATCTTTTGTAATTTGTTTCGTAACAAACCAACCAACCAACCAACCAACCAACCAACCAGAGAGGTTGGTGCTGGTTGCAGAAATTTCCCAGATGGAGACTTGGCTGTTCCCTCAGTCTCAGGTAAGGTAATTTAAAAACAAACTATCATCAAACCATCATACTTTCAAAAGAGACTTAAAAGAGATATACTGTATGACCTCACAACTTTGATATAAAAATAAAATTGACTTAGTCATAAAAAACCTTCTCTAGGAAAAACTCCATTCCACCACATTGGCACCAGTTCTGTCTTCCTCTCTGTCCCATCATCTTTTACTCCTTTAGTCTTCGTCCTACCCCAGAAGCTCTCCAATATTCCAAGGACACTTTCTTTTTGTAATTACATCACGTTCCTAGGGACTTGACCAGCTCTGGTGTTGGGGGAAAGGAAAGGAAAGGTAGAAAATACTCAGGCAGAAGGGAGACTCCTGCTGGAGCTAAGGTCCAGCAGGGCAGGGGTTGTCTCATTTTCCATTATATTCACAAACCTGAAAACGGCCCAGAAAGCACAGGTACTCAGTAACTATTCACTGAGCAAATACAGGGGATA
>NW_008358866.1:8223483-8237567 GCF_000622305.1 Nannospalax galili | reverse complement strand
TTTTTTTTTTTTTTTTTTTTTTTTTTTTAAATCTGGAGGAACTGTAGTTAGTAGTTGCACTTACTAGATGAACTGATTATTCACAATTTAAATTCCCAGAGATAAAAATTTTTCCTCACAGACACCAAACAAACAGAAAAGAAATCCAAAACACAGAACAATCTACAGAGCCATGGAAGGGGAGGAGCGAGATCAAGAGGAATCTGCTGTCTTGTTCACAGGCTACCTTGTTCACAGGCTACAGTCCGGGTCGGGGTGGAGCCAGGACCTTTCACAGCGGTCTTCTGCCGCCCCCTGCCGGGCTCCCAGGGTCGGAGTGGGATGACAAAGGCAGCGTCGCCTGCGGGCTCGGGACCTCCCTGAGAAAGCCGGAAGTTGGTCTTCACTTCCGCTCCTCCATTCCGGTTGGCGACTAGGGGCGGAAGTGAAAGCCTCTACCAGGCGCGTAGGTACCGTGTAGGGATCCGGGAGGGCTTGGTCCCTTGGTGGTTGTCAGCAGGTCTGGATGAGCCTCCTGAAGTAGTGCCCCGGAGGGAAGACGAGTCTGGGCTGTGGAATTGCTGTGGTTGGTTAGACTCACGTGGGTTCAGGTGTCTACGCCCCAGACAGCCGAGACTAGCTAGTGAGGGAGCCCCTCGTGGGCCACTTTTTGTAATTTTAGGGAGTGCCCATCTTTTACGTTGTTGTGGGGGATTAGGTAAGAAAATTTTTGTAAAACAGGTACTTGGTTTCGCTCCCTTTTCCCCATCACGCATGGAGGAAGGCGTTCCTTTGCTCTTTAAGTATGAGATGTTTAGTTTGCAAGAGGTAGTACGTCTCACAAAAACAGGTAGAGTTGGCTTGCCTTCATCTCTTTATTCTCTGTTACGAATTGCTGATGATATTTTTCTCTTTTCTGGGGTTAGGGTGGTAGAAACCGCTGCTCACTCTTTCTGGAGGGATGCAAAGTCTTAAGACAAATACGGCGAGGAAATGTATTGCTGTTAAAATCTCCACACTTAAATTGCTGTGTCAAAGGCAAACCTGGGAGTGTGCTGTCCTAGGACCAAAGACATTTCCTCAGAAGCACCTTAGCAGTCCAGTTGTAGAGCAAAAGGGAGCGTGAATCTTATTCCTTAGACCTCACGGGTTGCAAGTACAGACGTTTTCAGTGTGTTTGCTAAATTTAACATCCCTTAAGAAAATAGCTTAGGCTGATTAAAGAATCAATTTGTGAGGTAGGTAGAAGTCAAGCGTGATATTTACTGTTTTTGAAAATGGTAGATCAAGGAAGCAGATACTTTTATCAGACTTTTTAGTCACCTTGTCAGATGTTACAGAATTTTTTTTTTTAAATAGAGATCAGCTGCTAAAATAAAACATTGATGTTTTAGAAGTTTGCCCTTTCTGTGTGCTCAAAACTGAGAAAGATAAAGGCAACATATTTACATTGCTCTTTGTGTCCCTAGACCAACTTAATTTGTTTACATTTTGCCTAATTGCAAAATATCACATAGCCATTAAATAAAATAGTTCTGAAGCAGTACAGCTCCCCATTAGTCTTCCAAAAATAGGTATTGTTTCACTTTCTGTCTTTATATGTTAATGCCAATATAAGTGGTACTGTTCTATCCATTTTCTTGTGCAGTGTGCCACTTAGTATATCTTGGACATTAAAAAATATACCTCAATTTTTTTGGCACCTGTATAGTATTGAAAATTTATATTGCTCAGATAGAATTCTTTTAGTCATTCTCTTGGTGGCCATTTGAGGTTTCTTTTTGCTGTAGCAGATTACATTGACAAGCATACTTGTACCTAACAATTTTTTATTTCCCTTTTTATTTTCTTTAGATAATTTCCAGGAAGTGGAAGTACTGGGGTAGAGACTATGAACATTAAAATTGTGATACATGGTGCCAGATTTCTTTCCCTCAAGCTTATTTACAGTATTGTTAGTTACTATTGATTTTTTTGGGGGGGGTCTTTTTGACACAGGGTCTTCCTGTAGCCCCAACTTGCCTGGATCTCACTATGTAGTACCACCACGCCCAACTAGCTACTATTGATTTTTTTTTCTTTTAATATTTTATCTATTATTTTTATTTTATGAGTGTATTGCCTGCATGTATATGAGTGCACCTGTGTCATGCAATGCCATGGAGGTCAGAAGAGGGCTTCGGATTCCCCTGGAACTGGAGTTAAGGACGGTTCATAGTCGCCATGGGGGTGCTGGGAATCAAACCCGGTTCCTCTGCGAGAGGAGTCAGTGCTCTTAATCGCTGAGCCATCTCTCCAGCCCCACTACTATTGATTTTTAAGTTTAGCAGAGACAACTCATACTTTTGAGGATCAAGTATTAAAAATCAGTGGAAAATTTCAGTTGATTTTAGTTCTTTTTTTCTGCATAAACAGATCTTTAGGTTGAGATTCCTTAGTGGAAAATTATAAAACAAATGATTCAGTTCAGCAATAAGTGGTAGCACACGCCTTTAATCCCCGCACTTGGGAGGCAGAGGCAGGTGGATCTCTGTGAGTTCAAGGTTAGCCTGGTCTACATAGTTCCAGGACGGCTGGGGCTACAGGGGGGCCCCCTTTCAAAAAAACCAAAAAAAAAAAAAAAAAAGATTGTGTTTATATGAGATGTTATACTAGAAAATAGAACTGGAGAGATGACTCAGCAGTTAAGAGCACTGGCTGCTCTTGCAGAGGACCCAGGTTCAGTTCCAAGCACCCACATGGCAACTAACAACCATTTGTAACTTCAGTTTCAGGGTATCTGACATCCTTTTATGACCTCTGTGAGCATTGCATGAGACAGGTGCACTTATGTACCTGTAGGCAAAACACTCATAAAAAAATAATAATAAACAAAAAAGAAAATGTCCCTTTCTAAAAGATAGGACAGTTTAACAAAATAGGCCGGACTCAGAAAGATGTCTAGATTTGTGTGTGTGTGTGTGTGTGTGTTATTTGATGCAGTAGAAAGGACTGGGTGGGGAGAGATGGTGATGGGGGAATTTAGACTTATATTCTGTATAAATAAGGTGTATGTGCATGTGTGACATGAAAGCAGAAGAGGGTCTGTTTGGGAGGAGGAAGGGGACCAATGGGGGGCGGGTGGGTAATGGGGACCAAATATGGGCAAAGTACCTTAATATGTACATATATATCATATATAAAATAGAATGAAATCCTTTATTTGGTATGTTAACTGGAAAAAAAAAAAAACATTAATGAATGATAGCCAAAATAAGGAGACTAGAATGGGTCAGAATGTTGAGAACAGGAGGTCTTTTTTGTTTATGTGTATGCGTGTATTGCCTGTATGCGTGTAAGGCATCCATATAGTGCAATGCCTATGAAGGTCAAAAGAGGGCATTGGATCCCCTAGAACTGGAGTGATGGATGGTTGTTAGCTGCCATGTGGATGCTGGGAACTGAACCCCAGTCTTCTGCAAGAGCAACCTGTGCTCTTAACTGTTGAGCCATCTCTCCAGCTCCTACTTTTGTTTTTTGAGACAGTGTTTCCCTATGTAGTCCAGCCTGGCTTTGAACTTGTGATCTCCTACTTCAGCCCTCTGAGTGCGGGGTCTACAGGTATGCACCATCATGGGCTCAGGACAGTTGGTTTGAGAGCAGACATGCCAATAGTGAGACCAATAGAATAGAAACATTGGCTTAAAAAGTATTTGCAGTTCAGTGGCCAGGATTTTGACTGCCAGTTTAAAGATTTTTCTCTTTAATCAGAGGGATATAATCATATCTTTATAACTATGGTGACAGTTTTGAGTGACTTTCATTTTATTTTTTATTTATTTTTTGAGACAAGGTCTCACTATGTAGCCCTGGCTGGCCTAGAGCTCACCGTATAGACTAGGCTGTCCTTAATCTCACAGATCTGCCTTCCTCTGCCTCCCTAGTGTGTTGGGATTAAAGGTGTGCACCACACACTCAGCAACTTTTAAAAGTTTTTTAATTTTGTGAGTATTGTGTATGCATGTATGTGTTGGTGTGCTTGTGTGGGTGTGCATGTGTGGATGTCAGAGGTTGACTTGGGGTATTTTCCTCCATCTCTCCCCAGCACATTAAAAAAATATTTTATTATTTTACTGTTATGTATATGAGTTTATTGCCTGCATGTATGTGAGTGCACCTGTGTCATGCAATGCCCATGGAGGTCAGAAGAGCACATTGGATCCCCTGGAACTGGAGTTTTGGAGGGTTGTTAGCTACCATGTTGGTGCTGGGAACAGAACCCTGGTCCTCTGGAAGAGCAGACAGTGCTCTTAATCACTGAACCATCTCTCCAGCCCCTCTCCATCATATTTTTTGAGACAAAATCTCTCAATGAACATGGAGCTTATTTTGTCTAGACTAGTTGGCCAGTGAGCCCTCAGGATCTGCCTTTTTCCACCCCCTGTCCCCATTGCTGGATGTCACAGGGGTACACTGCCACCCCCTGGCTTTCACATGGTGCTGGTAATCTGAACATGGATCCTTGTGCAGCAAGCACTTTACCCACTGATCCATCTTTTTAGCTCCTTGAGTGAGTTTTGTTAGAGAAACAAGTTGGTCAATTGGTTCAGGCTGAGTAAGAGAGAATACAAAGAGTTGTAATCTTGTGAAAACGACACAGTGGAGAGTTTGGGTTTCAGGGAGGCTGAAGAAGCTGAATGTGTATAATTTGATGATTGTAGGTGTGAAGAAGAGGAAGAAAGCCAAGCTCCTTTGTTGCTTATCACAAAGGACTCTTAAGATGGCGGTAATGGGGCTGGAGAAATGGCTAAGTGGTTAAGAGTGCTGGTTGCTCTTGCAGAAGACCTAGGTTCAAATCCCAGCACCCACATGGTGGCTAACAAATGTTTATAACTATAGTTCCAGGAGGGTCCAACACCCTCCTCTGGCCTCTGCAGCCACTGCTCAACACGGTTGCACTTACATACATGGCAGGCATAACACTCATGCACATGAAAAAAAAGGTAGTGATAATGACGTTACTCAGAAGAGGGCTAGTTTGGGGCTGGCAAAGACACTCAGCTTTTGGATATGTCTTCATCCTTGCAGCCTGTTGGATCATCTCTTGTATTTATTTTTATTTTTTGTGTATGAGTGTTTCCCCTGCATGTATGTAAGTATACTAGTGTCATGCAATGCCTTCCAGAAGAGGGTGTCAGATTCCCTTGGAACTGGAGTTGTGGATGATTGTCAGCTGCCATGTGGATGCTGGGAGCTGAACCTGGATCCTCTGCAAGAGCAGCCAGTGCTCTTAACCACTGAGCCATCTTTCTAACCCCTGGATCATTTCTATAAAGTTCTTCATAAAAATGGTCTGATCTCCATTTGTGTTCTGTCCCATTCTCCAGCAGAGGTCACCCTTGAATGTCTGGAGAAGAAAAGGTTGAACTGTGCAAGCCTTCATTCTCAAGTAAGAATGGGAATCTTATTTTTAGATTTCTAAATTCATGCAGTTTTGGAGCATTGGCGTATGGGGTGGAATGTGGTATGGAAAAGTGATGAGTGGCAAGCGCAGTAGACTTTGGATCAGCCCAATGTGTGCTTATGTTCTTGTT
The DNA here is from genome assembly GCF_000622305.1 of Nannospalax galili. Classification (NCBI taxonomy): domain Eukaryota; kingdom Metazoa; phylum Chordata; class Mammalia; order Rodentia; family Spalacidae; genus Nannospalax; species Nannospalax galili. Next base: position 8,232,015 of record NW_008358866.1, on the reverse strand, counting down.
GTCTGCTGATTGCTTGGTGAGTGCCTTGCATTTGAATTTGAAGGTTACTTTATTTCACAGTTTTAGAATCTTTTCCCAATTCTTTAAGAATCTGTGAAAATACAAGAATGCTTCTATTTTACAGAAATACTCCAAGGTTATTTGTTTTTGTTTTTTCATTGGTTGAATTGAAAGGTCAGGCACAGAGGCTTTCTTTGAAATTGATCTGAAGGCAAAAATGGGAGTAGTAAGCCACAGCTATCTTTCTATATTTCCTATTTTATACTTAATTAGGAGAGAGAGAAAAAGGACATGCTTCCTATAAGAGCCCAGTATAGTTAGAAATCAAGAACTAAGTTTGTCATAGATTTATATTCTCAGAAAGAGAAACTGTAGGTTAAAAAAAATTATATGTTGTATGATTAGACAGCTTTGGAACAGTCTGAGAAGCTTGATGACAAAAGTACACTTTTTCTTTCCTTGTATTTCCTGTAAGTAGAGATGCTTATTTTAGTAGGGACTTACAATTATATGCATATAAATTCAACATTCATTATATGGTCTAAGCTGTGGCTGCCATTCTAGAATGATCAGGAAAATGAATTACTGAGGTTTTACTAGAAGCTGGGAACTGTGTCATGCAGTCGATGCATACAGCCCAGGATTGGCCTTGTATAGTATGATGACGGGATAGAGGAGAATGGTAAAAATAACATGTTAACATTTAGGTAAAACTGGGCATGTGGCATGTGTCTATAGCTGTAGCTACTCAGGGGACTTAAAACAAGAGAATCACTTGAGCCTAGGAATTTGAGGGTCACCTAGGCAAAGTAGTGAGACCTTGGTATAGACTTTGGGGATTAAATGTCCAAACTGTACCCTCCTTTCCTTGCTCTCACCCCTCTTCCTCAATTCCTTCTTCTCCTTTTTTTCCTTTTTGGTGTTAGAGATTGAACTGAGGTCTGCATGCATGCTAAGTATGTGCTATACTACTGATCTATCACTGAGTTATACTCCATCCCCTCAGCTCTATTATTTTGAAGATGGAAATTGATTTAGTATTATTGCTTTGTGATCAAGAAGACAATTTGGTAAACTGAGATAAAGATTGAAGTAGACTGCTGTTGTCCAGAGGTTTATATAAGCTAAGAATCAGTGTAATGGATTTAAAGGGTATCATAAATTTAGAACAGGATATTAAGGTGGACATCTGATAGTCTGAGATTTTTGTTGTTGTTGTTGTTTTTGGTGATGTTGTTATTTTTGTTTTAGGGCTAAGTTTAGAGTTTGAGGTCAAGGTTGGCAGAAGCAAAGAAGTCCAGTATCTGGGCAGGGCAAGGTCAGACATCTGGAAAGTGTAAAGGTAAGACTAGTGAAAGTGCCATTTATTAGAAACAAGCCAAAGATTTGGAAACCAGGAGGGCAAAGCAGAGGGGAGGGATAACTGATTTGGGATAGCCAAAGCAGGCATGGTGAAATAAAAAGAACAATACAGAAACAGGACAGTTCTGGGGCAGCCATGGTGCCTACCCACTTTTCTGTTAAAAGTGGAAACATTCTTATGTCCACAAATAGCCCACAGAAGCAGTGGGCCAGGGAGCAAATTGTTAGCATAGTACCAGGAGAGCTGGAGATAAAGGTATTTTCTTATAGAAAGGCCCATAGTACTTACAGGATTGTAATAATGTCATTATCTACTTAACACAGGCATTTGTGTAATAGTATATATTAATGTTGTATGTTATTTTACACAGCATCCTAGGGCTGTCTGATGATTATGGCATCAAGAAACGTCTGGTATATAAGAAGTAACTTTCTCTTTGGTTCAAGATGTTGGATGATCCGATATTCAGCAGAAATCTTCCTCAAATCAATTTCCTGCAGGCCTTTTAATGTGAAATGTGACAACAAAAACACCCAGCCTTTGAAAAATGAGGACTTGCTGAACAACTTACTGACTATGGGAGTCGATATTGACATGGCCAAGAGACGGCAGCCTGGAGTTTTTAACAGGGTGGTGACGAATGAGCAACACCTGAAGATGTTCCTTCTATCCAAAGGAGCTAGTGACAAAATGATTGGCAGCATCATATCAAGATACCCACGAGCCATAACACGCACTCCTGAAAGTCTTTCAAAGCGGTGGGGTCTGTGGAGAAAGATTATGACATCAGACCTTGAAATTGTAAATATTCTGGAGCGTTCTCCTGAATCCTTCTTTCGTTCTAACAACAACCTAAATTTAGAGAATAATATAAAGTTCCTCTCCTCAGTTGGATTGACTCATAAATGCCTTTGTCGATTGCTAACCAGTGCCCCTCGAACCTTTGCCAATACTCTTAAGTTGAATAAACAAATGATTGAGTTTTTGCAGCAAGTCTGTTTGTCCTTGGGTCACAACAGTCCCACAGATTTTGTCAGGAAGATAATTTCTAAAAATCCTTCCATCTTAATTCAGAGTACCAAAAGAGTGAACCGTAATATTGAATTTTTACAGTCAACTTTCAACTTAAACAAGGAAGAACTTCTGCTTCTGATATGTGGTCCGGGAGCTGGACTTCTAGACCTGTCCAATGACTATGCCAAGAAAACGTACAAAAATATCAAAGAGAAACTGGGCTCTTTGGGGTGTACTGATGAAGACATACAGAAATTTGTCTTAAGCTATCCAAATATGATCTTTTTGTCAGAGAAAAAGTTTAATGATAAAATAGATTTCCTTATAGAAGAAAAAATCAGTATTTCACAAATAATTAAAAATCCTAGGATTATGGACTCGAGCATAAATACTTTAAAAACTCGAATCAAAGAATTGGTACATGCTGGGTATGACTTGAGTACATCAAACATTGCCCTTTTATCCTGGTGTCAGAAAAGATATAAAGTTAAATTGGAAAAGCTAAATGGATTGAAAAGTGCTGGAGGACTCTTACAGTGTAATGATACTTAATTTTGAATTTGGCCTTTTCAAAAAGTTTTTTAAAAAAATATAAATCTTTAAAAAACATGTTTAAGATTACATTTATTTATTTGCATGTGTGTGCCTGTGTGAGTGCCAAGGCAGGTATGTGAGGTCAGAGGACAAGTTTTGGGAGTTGACTCTCCTACCATGTGGGTCCCAGGGAATAAATTTAGATCATTAGTCCTGGCAGCAAGTACCTTTCCCCACTGAACAATCCTACCATCCTCAGAGTTTTGAATTTTAACTGCAGATAATATCTATAATGATCCTTTGGAGATTTTGTTTTATGAGTTGGTATGTGCAAGTCCTCCCAGCTACTCCTTCCTGTTGGAATTAATGTAGTATTCCATTATATGGTGTAGGCTGTGATTGCTGTAGAGTAGGGTGGGTGCTGAGTTCCACAGCAGAACAGCATGTAGAGAAATTGTACAGAATATGCTTTTGTGGTTTCTGAACAGAATTTAACAGTCAGCTGATTTGGGCTGGGGATATAACTCAGTTGGAGAAAGCTTGCTCAGCATGTGGAAGGCCCTGGGTTTGATCCTCAGCATAGGAAAAAGAGATTGATAGGTTTACTTGGGTTCTGTTTCCTCTCATTATTTTGAATCACAAGAGATTCTGTTATTGTATCTAATTATGGCTCATCTTCAAAGTATAATGCCAGTAAAAATAGTAAAACTGAGACAGAAAGGACTTTCCACCCCATGTTTCACATTCTCCATTTGAACAATTAGTGTCTCCCTGCCCAAAGATTAACTATAGGTAGGTATATCCTGATTTTGTTACACATGGGCAACTTGGTAGGTAGAATAATGGCTACCCAAAGATGTTAATATCTTAGCTCCCAGAAGCATGACAATATTGTGGTACATTGCAGTTGTATTAAATTAAAATGTGGTTAAGAATTGTAGCACTTGGGAGGCTGAGATAGGAGGATTGTGAAATTGAGGCCAACCTGGCCTACAATCTTGAGGCCCTGATTATGTTAAAGGTCTTAAGAGAGCCTGACTTGGTGGTTTAAGCCTTTAATTCTAGCACTTATTTTCTTTCTTTCTTTTTTAAAATTATATATATTTATTTTTGGTGGTGAGTGCAGACACAAGTTGTAGAAGTTGGGTCTTCCACTTTGTGGATTCTGGGAATAGAACTCATAGAACTCAAGTTGTCAGGTTTGACATCAAGTGCCTTTACCCATTGAACCATCTGAGTGACCCAGTATTTGTTTGATGTAGATTTTGAATTAAATCGCATAATCTTTTAAACTTTATTTGCTCTAATTGATGTCTCTACCCTACTACAAAAATACCTTTTCATCCATGTTTATTGCTGCCCTTTTCACAATAGTTGGAAATTGGAAACAACCTAGATGTCCATCAACTGATGAATGGATAGTGAAGGTATGGTGCATGTACACAGTGCAATATTATTCAGCTCTTAAAAAGATGAAATTATGAAATTCACAGGTTAATAGGTGGAACTGGAAATAATCATCCTGAGGGAGGTAACTCAGACCCAGAAAGACAAATATTTTATACTCACTCTCATAGCTGGATACTAGCTTTGAAATCCTAGTTATGCATGTTTCAATTTGAAAATCCAGAGAAGTCAGGGAACTAATAAAAGACCAGGGGACTTTCTGGGAGGGTGGTAGAATGCAGTGTTATAAGGGGGGCGGATAATAAAATCTGAAGGGTTAAATGGGGTGGGGAATGGGAAGGCAGGGCAGAGGGGGGAGTATACAGAGGGATGACCAACTCTAAAGATTATTTTTAGAAAAAGCCTCTAACACTATAGAAGCTTCTTAAAGTATATACATATACATTATAAAGCAATTAAAAAGGGTTACCTTGAGGTTTCCCTCCTGGCTAGTAGGGGTCCAGACTTTTGGAGATAGCCTAAGAGTGTCTGACTCAGGCTCTGTGGGGTGAGCTTCTGGAATTGTGCCATGCCCATCCCCCTCCTTTGGAACCAGCTGTAGTCCTTCCCACGGCCCCAGGGCCAGGCTTCTCTCATGGCTAGTAGCTGCCCAAACCTTTGGGTACTGCCTAAGAATGTCTGACTCAGACTCTGCAGGATGAACTTCCCAAATCCCAAACTGTGCAGTACCCATCTCCCTGCTTTGGGACCATCTGCAGTTCCTCCCACTGTCCCAGGGCCAGGCATCTCTGCTGACTAGTAGGGAGCAGCACATCTGTCTCCCATCAGGTAAAAGGTGTTAACCAGATCTTCAACATTGTTCTAGAAGAAATTTTCCCCAAATTAAGGAAAGAAGCACAAAGAACATACACATACAAATACAAGAAGCACACAAAACACCAAATAGGACCAGAAAAGAAACTCCCCACAGCATATCATAGTAAAAACACTAAATGTACAGAACAAAGAATACTGAAAGCGGCAAGAGAAAAACAAGTTACAAATAAAGGAAACCCATCAGAATCACAGCTGACATTATTACTATTACTATCATCATCATCATCATCATCATTATTATTATTATTATTACTATTATTTTGTCTTTTTGAGACAGGGTCTGCCTATAGCCCTAGCTGGCCTCAAACTCACAGAGATCCACCTGCCAAGTGCTGGGATTAAAGGTGTGTGCCATCTTGTCTGGCTACAGCTGGCTTTTCAATGCAAACTATCAAAGCCAGAGAGCCTGGACCAAAGATTCCCAGTTCCAAATGACCATAGATGTCAACCCAGAATACTTTGTCCAGCAAAACTGTTTATTATAGTTGAAGGGGAAGGAAAAAAATCTAGACTGAAAAAAAAATCTAGGCTGAAAGAATTCATGTCCATTAAACTAGCCCTTCAGAGAATATTTGAAGCAATACAAAGGTGTAGGGACTGTGAAATAGTGTTACTATAGTTTTAAAAATTATGCTTGGTAAGTTTAGCTGAACCTTGAACATGTATGCCTGGAGAGCCTTGTCTCATGAGAAAGTTTATGCAAGAATGCTTGCTGGGCAGTTAACTCCAGAATGCCCGTACTCCCCTAGTTTCTCAGGAGACACTTTGATCTCTCAAGGCATTTTATGGTTGTTCTGTTATCCTGCTCATTATATTTTACTAAACTACTATATTCTGGCCACTTTATTATTACCCATTGTTCTATAAATACTCAGCTGTAGCTCTAATGGGTATGAGTATATAAGCATAGTTGCTTGTGCTTTTGGCACTCATGCATGGATGAAGAAATAAGAATAAAGAAATAACACTGCACAAGTCCCCTGGCCTTTTCTCAGTTCTGTGATAATCCATTCAGGTCCTGTGGCTGTACCCCTGGCAGCCACAAAGGACTGAAGAAAAGAACAACTATGTGCAGGAGAGAACAGAAAGAAAATAAATGAAGGTATAATTGTGGAAACACAAAATTAAGACCAAGAATGCAAACATAAAAAGACAACAACCAATACACATCTTTCAATAATAACTTTAAATATCAATTGTCTGAACTCCCCAGTCAAAAGACACAGGCTAGTTGAATGGGTTAAGAATGAAAATCCATCTTTTTGTTGTCTGTAAGAAATTCATCTCACTTTCAAGGATAGGCACTACCTTAAGGTAAAAGGATGGAAAAAATATTCCAAGTAAATGGCACTAAGAAACAAGCAGGGGTTGCAATTCTAATATCTGACAAAATAATCCTCCAACTAAAACTAATCAAAAGAGATAAAGAGGGTCACTCTGGTCATTCTGATCCATGGAACAATTGACCAAGAAGGCATTACAATCATGAACATATATGTACCAAACTCTGGTGCACCCAGTTTCTTAAAAAACAGTACTACAGGACTTTAGGGCACAGATTAGCCCAAACTTAGTAATAGTAGGGGACATCAATACCCCACTGTCTATCCCAATAGACAGGTCAACAGGACAAAGAATAAACAGAGACATTTGAATGAAATGATACCATACATCAAATGGACCTAACAGACATTTACTGAATATTTAACCCAAGCACCAAAGAATACACTTTCTACTCAGCAGCTCCACAAAAATTTCTCTAAAATTGACCACATACTGAAGCACAAAACAAACCTCAACAGATGCAAAAAAAAAAATTGAAATAATTCCATGCATTCTATCAGAACACAACACAATGAGCTGAAAATCAACACCAAAAGAAGTGCTAGTAACTACACAATCTTATGGAGATTAAACAATATACTCTTGAATGATGAATGAGTCAAAGAAGAACTTAAGAAAGAAATAAAGTATCCCTGGAACTAAATGGAAAGGATAATACAACATAACAAAACCTCTGGGACACTTTAAAAGCAGTCCTGGGAGGGAAGTTTATAGCTCTAAATTTCCTACATTAAAAAAATTAGAAAGAGCACAAATAAATGACCTAACACTGCAACTCAAGATGCTGGAAGGGCAAGAACAAATGAAACCCAAGTCCTGCAGATGAGAAGAAATAACAAAAATCAGAGCAGAAATTAATGAAATCAATGAATCTAAGAGCTGGTCCTTTGAAATGATAAAAAGATAGACAGACCCTTAGCCCAGCTAACCAAAAGAAAGGAAGAGCAAATCCAAATCCACAAAATCTGAGAGGAAAGGGGAAACATCATAACAGACAACAGAAAGATCCAGAACATTATAAGGGAATACTTTAAAAACCTATACTCTAATTTGAAAACCTAAAAGAAATGGATGGGTATCTAAAATCATACGAATTACCAAAGCTAAACCAAGAAGAGATCAGTAGCTTAACCCCCCCCAAAACAAATAAGGAAATTGAAACAGTAATACAAAAGCTCCCAACTAAAAAAAACCCAGGCCCAGATGGATTTACATCAGAATTCTACCAGACATTTAAAGATCTATAATCAATACTACTTAAATTATTCAAAAAGATAGAATCAGAGCGAGAACTCCAAAACTCCTTCTATGAAGCCAGCATTACTCTACTACCAAAGAAAGAAAACTATAGACCCATATCCTTAATGAACATAGATGCGAAAATTCTCAACAAGATACTTGCAAACTGTATACTGACACACATCAAAAAGATCATCCACCATGATCATGCCAACTTTATTTCAGAGATGCAAGGATGGTTCAATATATGTAAGTCAATAAATGTTGTAAACATATAAATGGACTCAAAGACAAAAATCAGTGGTTATTTCAATAGATGCAGAAAAGATCTTTGACAAAACTCAACATGTATTCATGTTAAAAGTCCTAGAGGGAACTGAACTGGAGGGAACATAATTAAAGCTATATACAGCAAGCCTATGGCCAACATCATTCTGAATGGAGAAAACCTGGAAGTATTCCCATTAAAACCAGGAACCAGACAAGGATGTCCACTATCTCCATTCCTCTTTAATATAGTGCTTGAAACACTGCTAGAGCAATAAGACAAGAAGGAAATTAAAGGAGTACAAATTGGAAAAGAAAAGGTCAAGTTATCCCTATTATATCTAAGATATACCTAAGAGATCCCAAACATTCTACCAGAAAACTCCTAGAAATGATCAACACTTTCAGCAAAGGGGCAGGTTACAAAGTCAGTCTACAAAAGTCAGTAACCTTTTGATATACCAATGAAAAGCAATTGGAGAAAACCA
>NW_008358866.1:8213826-8223466 GCF_000622305.1 Nannospalax galili | reverse complement strand
ATGCCTTTAATCCCAGCACTTGGGAGGCAGGTGGATCTCTGAGTTCTAGGCCAGCCTGGTCTATATAGCCAGCTGAGTCCTAGGCCGGCTGGGGCTTCAGGGAGCCTGTCTCAATAAAATAAAATAAAATAAAATAAAATAAAAGCAACTAGAGTACACAGAAACCCTCCAATTCACAATAGCTTCAAAAATAAAAATATCTAGGAATAAATATAACCAAAGACATTAAAGATCTCTATAATGAAAACTTAAATCTCTGATGAGATTGAGGAAGACACCAGGAGATGGAAAGGCACCCCATATTCATGGATTTGAATAATTAATATTGTGAAAATGACCATCCTACCAAAAGCAATGCATAAATACAATGAAATCCCAATCAAAATCCTCAGGACATTTTTCACAGAATTAGAAAAAAAAATCCTAAAATTCATATGGAAACACAAAAGACCCTGGATAGCCAACGCAATCCTGTACACAGAAGCAATGCTGGCTGGGGGTGGGGGGTGGTTACCATACCAGATCTTAAACTGTGTTACAGAGCTATAGTTATAAAAATAGCATGGTTATGGCACAAAACAGACACTTCAATGGAACATAATTGAAGACCTAAACATGAGTATATGCAATTTCAGCTATCTCATATTGGACAAAGTTGCCAAGAACACACACTGGAGGAAAGACAGCATCTTCAACAAATGGTGCTGGCAAAACTGGGTTCCTACTTGTAGAAGAATGAAACTAGACCCTTTCACCTTGTATAAAAGTCAACACCAAATGATTCAAAGACCTCAATGTGAAGTCTGAAACTGAAACTGTTAGGAGAAAACATGGGTGGTATTATATAAGATACAGGTGTAGGAAAGAGCTTTCTAAATTGGACATCAGTTGCTCAGGAACTAAGGTCAACAATCAAGAATGGGACCTTATTAAACTAAAAAGCTTCTGTACAGTAAAAGATACAGCTGAGGAAGTGAAGAGAAAAACCCACAACGTGGGAGAAAATCTTCACCAATGACACATCTGACAGAGGTTTAATATGCAGAATATATAAAGAACTCCAAAAACAAAGAATCAAGAAAACAAATGATCCAATTAAAAGATGGGCTATGGATCTGAATAGAGTTCTCAAAAGAATAAATAAAGATGACTAAGCAACACCTTAAAAAGTGTTCAACATCGTTAATAATTAGGGAAATACAAACTAAAACCAACTTAAGATTTCATCTTACCCCAGTAAGACTGGCAAAGATCAAGAGAACAAATGATACCGAATGCTGGAGAGAATGTGGGGAAAGGGGAATGCTCATCCACTGCTGGTGGGATTGCAAACTCATGCAACCATGATGAAAAGCAGTATGGAGAACTTCTAAAAAACTAAAAATGACCTACCATATGATCTGGTTATACCACTCCTTGGCATATACCTAATGGACTCATCCTACTGTAGAGACACTTGTACATCCATGTTTGTTGCTGCTCTTTTCACAATAGCTAAGAGATGGAAGCAACCTAAGTTTCCCTCAATTGATGAGTGGATAATGAAAATGTGGTATATTTACACAATGTAGTTCTATTAAGAAAGACGAAATCATGAAATTTTCAGGTAAATGGATGGAACTAGAAACTGTTACTCTAAATGAAGTAACACATACTCAGAAAAGCAAATGAGGTACGTTCTCCCTCATTTGTGGATCCTAGCACCAAATCCTTATATGTAAGTATATATCCTACTATAACTGCAAGGGCAAGGAAAATGGAAAGGAAACAGGGAGACAAAGGGAAAGAAGGAGCCTGAGAGAGGAACAGTAGGATACATGTGCTACCAAAGGGGAAATGGGCAAAATGAGGTATTTAAATGGGAGGGGAAAAGGGACCATTATACAAGGAACCATGGGGGTAAAGGGGAAGAAACTCAAGAGAGGAGGAACCACAGGAGACAGGTATTATCAAGTGTGAAATGGGGAAATGGAGATGCTTTAACTGGGAAGGGAGGAGGGAGGTTTAGACAGGCAGAGAGAGAGGAGAGATAAATCATGCTTAGCTGATGTGAAAAACCAGAAGGAAATGTATTAGTTCAGAAGTCTAATGAAAAAATACACATACAATATCTCCACATGTGTCCATGTGTATAGCTGAATGCTATATAACAAGAAACAGTGCAGGACAAGAGAAACCTCCTTTCGAGTTGTTGGCCAGGGTAGTCAAAGAGACTCCCTAAATTACACAGGTTATTACCATAGCCCTTGATTACCTCCCAGAACTTGAAAGTAAAACCCTATTGCTGAAGACAGGAAACACTTTGGACATAGGACTTGCAGCAAAGGAGCTGGAACTGACATGTAAGCCACCTCCCTGAAGGCTAGCTCTCATAGTTTTGGAGGACACTATGCAAGCTGCTAAAGGACAGCATCAATTGATGGCCCAACCCCAGGTTTAAGGCCTAATAACCACAACAATGACTGGCACAGCAAACTATATTGGGGCAGTAGTGGTACTTTTATCTTGGGGTAATCAACAACTACCTAATTGGACTTAAAGCCCACTCAATGGGAGGGAACTCATGTGTGGTACTCTAAACATGGCCAAATACACATGACTGGAGAGATCATAGATTTTAGAGAGAACCCTACAGCCATCATATTCCTAGACAAATATAATTTCTTACTATATGCTAAATATGTATCCTTATATTTACAGACAAGTATGTTAGACACCACCCATCACTTTTCTTTTGCAAAGGATAGTGACTATTACAGAGTTATACAACTGGTCACACATGGAGATTAAGTGTCTTTGAAATGCCTAACCCTAAGTGACTGTATTAGTCAGGGTTCTCCAAAGAAACAGAACCAGTAGAATGAATATGTATAGAGGTTTATCAGCTTAGCTCACAGGATAGAGTCCGAGTAGTCCAAAAATGGCTGCACCACACTGGAGAGGCTGAGAATCTGTAGTTGCTCAGTCCACGAGGCTGGATGTCTCAGTAGTCCCAATCTGGCACTGAAGATCTGACAAATTCCAAAAGATCAGCTAGTCTTCAGTCTACAGCAGCAAGACAAGCTCACTAGTGAGAGAGAAGGCAAGCAGCAAGAAGCCAGGTGTTCTCCTCTGCCGTGGCCTTTTATACAGACTGTCATCAGAAGGTAACACCCACATTCAGGGTGTGTCTTCAGCTTCAGATGATCCAACTAAGAAGATCTCTCTCATTTCAGTTAATCCCAGATCCAGTCAAGTTGACACCCAGGATTAGCCATCACAGTGACAAATGTACAATGAAACCTCTACACCTAAGGCTCATGGAATATAGTGGAAGGGGAGTAGAGAGAATACTAATGCATCTCTCAACTCTCATCAACAAAGCTCCCTCATGTAACAGGGGGCAATGAAGACAAAAGGTCACAAATGGCTAAAGCATAGAGAATAAAGGTCTGCAGAGTGTGGGTCCTTGGACAGGACTCCTACATTAAATTCCACTCACCCAGGGTTCAGGGGCCATTGCAGAAGAGGGGGAAGAAAGATTGTAAGAACCAGGGGACAAAGTGCATGATCAAAAGGAAACAGAGTCTTCAGGCTCCTGGGATCTTGCTCATATGAATGTACAGCAATTATGTCAGCATGCACAAGACTCATGCAAACTCAAGTAGACAACACCCCAGTATAGAACTGGGGAAATGGGCAGCAGGCCCCAATCTTAGCCAAAGAACAATTAATAGCTGATTACTGCTATGTGAGGGAGAGCTTTCCTTAAAAAAGTGACTGTGGCTAGACTGACTAGACCCCAGTGGATGAGCTTACACTGAGGAATGTCTGGGTATATTAATTTGAGTTTATAGACCTTAATATAAGTTACAGAATGCATGAAATACAGTGGGAGGCTATAGGAATTTGCCGATGGGGGAGGGGGTATAAAGAAGATTAAGATATTTTGTATGAAATACACAAAAATTCAATAAAAAACTAAAAATTAAAAACAAAGTAGTTATGACAGGGGCCATTTGCTCTTACTAGACACCATAGGCTAAAAAAAGAAAAGCCCAATGCCAGGAATGGATTTCCTCTATTGAAGATGTTGACCAGGTGGTCCCATAGACCCATAAGCAACACTGGTCATTGCCCCTGATCTTGGTTACTCACCAGAACTTGATGGTAAGACCCTGTTGCTGAAGATACTACATACATGAGTTGTCAAACAAACAAGGATAAATCAAGCTGGTACAGACTTCAAAGTTCATCTCTACTGGATAGTTTTTATAGTGCTGGAAGGTATTATTCATGCTACTGGAAGAAATAATAATTATCAACCTTATCCAGCTGTGAATCCTGTGAACAACAACTGGCCTGGCCAGATATGCCCATTGGTGTAATAGTGGCACACATATTATGGGAGTAACCTACCACTTTCTAATTGGATTTAAGGTCCACTTAAATGTCTGCCCCTACCTGACGTTGATATCAGGCCTAGGAATTTGATGCTAGACAGGCCACAGGCCACAGAGGAGAGCCTAATAATAGTTTTTCTATTGAAGAGTTGTAGTATTAAACTGACTCCTAATGTCTTATTGTTATACCCATAGATTAATGCATCTCTCAACTCTCACTAGAGAAGTTTCCTTATGCAGAAAATGGTGATTAAAACAGAAACCCACAACTGGTCAATGTGCAGAGCACAAGGGGCTGCAGAGTGCTTATCCTTGAATAGGACACCTATATCAATCTTGTGCTTCCCAAGGCCCAAGGATCATTGCAGAAGAGGGGATGGAAAGACTGTAAGAACCAGAGGTGGTAGATGACAAGGAAAAAGTTTTCTTGACTGCTGGTCAGTTACTCATATGAACTTATAGCAATAGTGACAGCATATACCAGTCCCATGCAAGTTCAACCAGACAAAATCCCAACTTAGACATGGAAAAATGGGTAGGAAACTGTAATCCTACCTGAGGAACTTTTGGCAACCAATGGCCGCTGGGAGTGGGTGAGTCAGTCTCAAGGAAGGATGTAAGTATTGGTAGATTAACCAGGCTCCAGTGGAAGTACCCACACTGAGGAACATTTGGAGACACAAATTAGACTCCATAAGCCTTATTAAATTGGGCAGGGGCAATAAGGGGAGTTATAGATAGGAGAGGAGATCTAAATACCATCAAAATATGTTGTATGAAAGTCACAAAGTTACAATAAAAAACCCTAATTTGTACCATTGATAGAGACAAAATGCCTGATATTCAAAGGCCATTTACATGTTCAACAATATTTCTGTAATTATATTTGTGAACTGTTGTGCTAAGTATGGTATAACTTAGAAACCATTGTCTTTATAGAGACATTTTTTTCTGAGTGATAAAACTGGATACTATTTTAGACTATGCACTTTTCATATTTTAATTTCACTGAACTTTTCTCATATGTAAGATTAAAAATCGACTTAGGAGAGTTAGTAAGAAATATACTGGGTCTATACGTTTCTTGCACTTAGTAGCCATTTAAACAAGAGTACTGTTTTTTTTTTTTTTTTTTTTTTACAAAGCCTTAGTATTAATTAGTACTTTAAAAGACCACTTTATTGATACTAATTCACATACCTTGCAATTTGATGTTTTTTTTGTATTTACAGGGTCTACAACCATTACCACACAAGTAATTTTAGAATATTTGTGCCCTTTAAAGTAAATCCTGTGCTCATTAGTAGCCAGACCCCATTATTATTCTTTTATCATCCCTAAGCAAATACTGGTCTCCCTGCCTCTATAAACTTGCTGTCTTGGATTTTCATATGAATGGAATCACACAATGTGTGGTTTTGTGACTGGCCTTTTTCATGTAGATGTTTTCAAGATTCATCCATGTAGCACATGTTAGCATTTTTTCATTGTCAAATAATATTCTGTTGTATGTTTATGCTGTTATTATTGGGAGTAAAGTTTATAGTTATGGTTTGAGACACAAGTATTAACTCCTTATGTTTTCTGAATTGTGTAAGATCATATTCTAAGGTGTTGCTTTGGAATCCAGCAAATTTATATGAGACTCAGAGGTAGGCAGAAGAGATCAAAATTTATTGGCATCAGCAATGCCTTGAAGATCATATCTGGATTGGATAATGATAGAAATAGTGTAGCAACAGCATTTGTAAGTGCCAAGGCATGTCAGAGGAACAGAAGAATAATATAATTATTGAGCATTAAGTGTTGGGGGAGGCAATTTGGGAGGAGAAATGAATGGATAATGTTTTTCATGCAAGATTAACATTTCAGATGTTAGTGTTTGTAATTTAGGAAGAGTCAAGTCTTTTAAAAATATTTTTTGATTTATTTTTATTTTATGTGCATGAGTGTTTTGCCTGCATGTATGCAAGTACACCTGTGTCATGCAATGACTGCAGAGGCTAGAAGAGGGTGTCAATCCCCTAGAACTAGAAGTATGGATGCTTTGTTAGCTGCCATGTGGTTGTGGGAACTGAATCTGGGTCCTTTGCAAGAGCAGCCAGTGCTTTTAACCACTGAAACCACTGAGCCATCTCTCCAGCCTCCAAGAATCAATTCTTAAAAAAAATGAATTAAAGCCAGGTGGGTGGTACCTGTCTTTAAATGCAGCACTTGAGAAATAGATGCAGGCAGATCTCTGAGTTCAAGGCCAGCCTGATTTGCATAGTGAGACCCAGGCCAGCCAGGGTTATATAGTGAGACTCCGTATCAAAAGAAAAAAAAATTTAAAAATTGAATCATAAAGTTTTCAAGTGATATGTATATTTGTCATCAGTGAATGGAATATTCCTATTTAAAATATTTTATTTATTATTTTTATTTTATGTGTATGAGTATATTGTCTGCATGTATGTAAGTACACCTGTGTTGTGCAATGACCACAGAGGTCAGAAGTGGCATCAGATCCCTTGGAACTGGAGTTATGAATGGTTGTTAGCCACCATGTGGATGCTGGAAATTGAACCTGGGTCTTTTGCAAGAGCAGCCAGTCCTCTTAACCACTGAGCCATCTCTCAAGCTCCCAAACATTCATATTTTTAATGGGTGTGAGGGGTGGGAAAATAAATCACAAGAAATAAAAACTTAATGCTAGTATCTTTCAAAGATAATGTACATTTTGGTCACTCTGTTGTTTTTCTTTGTAGACTATGTCCATACATGGATGTAATATGATGTAATATGTGGCATATATTAATTGGACATAAATGGAAAGTACCTTGATAGCTGAGCTGATAAAAATGACACTGGATATTCAAAATGTAGGTGGAAGAGTTATAATAACATCATACTAAGTTTTCTTAATTAACACAATGCAATCTATGCACATCAATTTTTTAACCTTTATTCAATACTGCTATTAAGGAAAAACTAATTCCAAGTACTAATCTGATCAATAGTGACACTGAGACAGAGAATGGGGTCCCATAAATACATCTTCTACTTCTGTACCAACTGCATTAAGAAATTAATCAAGAAACTTAAAGTCCTTGCTAACAATATGGTTTGACTCAATCAAAAACTTGTACGAATCTTGCATTTTTCTTTAATTAGCTAAGCTCTGTGAATTTAAAAGAAAAAGTTGAAAACAAAAGGGTAGATGCTAGTCATGTTGAAAAGAATAGAAGAAAGTAGAGGCAAGAGCTTCATTTGAGGGAATAACAGAAACATAAAACCAAGCAAAAAAATTGCAAAAAATACCTATTGCCAAGTGCCTCTGCCAAACCCCAGTTCCCCAAACCGATGTCATTATAACTCAGTCTTTTGTCAGGTTCTTGAGACAATGAGGCATAAACTGAGGAGTATCCTTGAAAAGCCTCAGTGTAGGGAATGTTAGCTATTCACAACACCTTTCTCTAAGCTCTCTAAGCCATCAGGTAGCTAATCAGACTTAGGATCTTATCCTTCCTGATACTGTAAATCTGACGAAGAATTCTTGTCTTAGGAACTCATAGGCCCCAGGGGTGAACCTACTGTTATTATTTTGCTTTTGAAATATGTATCTCCATGTCCATAGATTAGTGTGACTCTTTGTGCAATGGACAATAGTTAACACAGAAAGTCACAAATAGTCAAAGTACAGAGAATAAGTGTCTGTGGCATGTTCAGCTATAAAGGGGACATCTATATTACACCTCATGGCTCAGGAAAAATCATGGATGAGCAGGCAGAAAGAGTGTAAGAACCAGAGGTCAGGGAGGACTGGGACTAAACTGCCTTCTGGGCATGATAGGACCACAACACTGAAATTCACAACATTGTGGTTGCCTTCACAAGACCTGCCAGAATGAATGAGAGAGTCTTCACCCTTAGCTGAAGAATTTTGACAGTTGATGGCTTCTGGGGGAGGAAGAGTCATTTTTTTAAGGGAGTGGCTCCTGGTAGGTAGACAGTACTCCAATGAATGACCACACATCCATTTGTATATGGTCGGTACAAATTGAACTCAGTGGGTTATTGAAAAAAAAGATGTGAAATTGGGGGGGGGGGAGGCTGAAAAAACGAGTGGTGGGTGTATAAGAAAGGATTGGCTAGAGCCAGGAGGTGTTAGGGGTAGGAGTGGATGGTGAATACAATCAAAATACATTTTATTTGTGTATGATATTTTCCTTCAAAGAATAAAAATATATAAAAAACAATGGCTGGCACAACCTGCAGGCCGCTATCTGGGGTAAGTCGATGGTGCTCTCTGCGCCTTGACTCCCCCAGCCTCATTCAGCCTTTCGTCTCCCCCACCCATCTCTCCTCCTAGCCTGGGACCTGTCCCATTCCTTGTCTTGGCACCCCAGACACTGGGAGAACCACCACTGCTTCCTGATCCTTTGCTTCCAGACCAATCATTCTGGGGTCCCCAGGAGCCCTCTGGGCCTGGCCCTGCCCTCGCTTCCCTCTGCTTCCCTGGTCTGCACAACCCACCAGCCTCTCTCCTGGGAGCCCTCCGGGCCTGGTCCGGCCCTCACCTCCCTCTGATTCCCTGGGCTGCGCCACCCACCAGCTTCTTTCCTGGATGCCGGGGCTGACCTTTCTGCTTCTTGATCCTTTGCATCCAGGCCAACCAGTTCCTCAGTGCAGTCCCCAAGAGTCCTTGGGGCCTCTTCCCCCCTCCCCATCTCCCTTTGCATCTCGGGGTGGCATGGTCACCAACTGCCTTAGACCAGCATCTTCCCCGGGCCCTGTTCCCAGGCCAGTCCAAGCCTCAAATTCCTGAGGCCAAAATCTTTCCTGGAGGGATCCAGACCTTAGGAGAAAGCCTGCGAGCATCTGATCCTCATCTGATTTGGGCCTCTGTGGGAACTCCTGAAGACAAAAGCAATCTGGCCACTCTGATATAAAATCAAAAGAGAGAACCAGAAGCTTAGATGAACCAGCTTTTCATGCCCAAAAAGTAAACCACAAAGACAAATAAAATTTACAAGAAGAGGCAGACCTAAATTTGAAGGCTTGAGTCTCACACAAGAATCAGAAACTACAAAAGAAATTCACATGTCAAAATCACAAAGAAAAAACAACATGAAAATCCAAAATACCATATTGCCACCAAATACCAATAGTCCTCTAGAGTACAATGAGAACCCCTTAGAGACAATGCAGGACATGGAACTCAAAAGAACAATGATGAATATGATAAAAGAATTCAGTGAATTTAAAGAACACACAAA
>NW_008358866.1:8204838-8213761 GCF_000622305.1 Nannospalax galili | reverse complement strand
GAAATGGAAAACAGAGTATCAAGATTGGAAGATAAAGTGGACGAACTGGACCACTCAAGCAAAGATTATGAAAAATTTAAGAAATCACAGGAATGGAATATGCAGGAATTGTGTGACACCATAAAAAGACCAAACTTACGAATCATAGGCATACAGGAAGGAGAAGAATCCCAAGATAATGGCATGGACCAGATCTTCAACAGAATCATGGAAGAAAATTTCACCAAATTAAAGAAAGACATGCCCATACAAATACAAGAAGCATATAGAACACCAAACAGACAGCACCAGAAAAGAAACTCTCCACGGCACATCATATTAAAAACACAAAACGAACAAAACAGAGACAATACTGAAAGCAGCAAAAGAGAAACAACAAGTCACATAGAAAGGAAAACCCATTAGGATTACAGCTGACTGTTCAGTGAAAACTATGAAAGCCTGAAGTGCCTGGACCAAAGTATTCCAAGGTTTAAACGACCACAGATGCCAATGCAGATTACTATACCCAGCCAAAATGTCTATTATAGTCGAAGGGGAAAGAAAAATCTTCCATGACATAAATAGGCTGAAGGAATTCATGTCCACAAAACCAGCTCTTTAGAGAGTTCTGGAAACAATACAAAGAGCTGAAGAAAGGAATGACTATACACAAGGGGTTGTGGAAAGAAATTCAATGAAGGTGTAACTGTGGAAAAGTACAGCTACATGACAAATGTAAGTAGAAATAAAAATGAAAGGATTCAATACTCACCTTTCATTAATGACTTTAAATATTAATGGACTGAAATCCCCAGTTAAAAGACACAGATTACGTGAATGGATTAAGAAACAAAACCCATCTTTCTGTTGTCTGCAAGAAACCCATCTCATTTTCAAGAATAGGCACTATCTTAAGGTGAAAGATAGAAAAAATATTCCAAGGAAATGGTACTAAGAAAAAAGTAGGAATTGCAATTCTAATATCTGACAAAATAGGCTTTAAACTAAAACTAATCAGAAGAGATAAAGAGGGCCAATTCATTCTGATCAGAGGATCAATAAATCAAGAAGATACTACAGTCATGAACATATATTCACCAAACTCTGGTGCGCCCAACTTCATAAACACAATACTACAGGACTTTAAGATCCAGATTAACCCCAACTCATTAATAGTAGGTGACTTCAATACCCCACTATCTCCATTAGATAGGTCAACAGGGCAGAGAGTTATCAGAGAGACATGTGAATTAAACAATACCATATATCAAATGGATTTAACAGACATATACCGAGTATTCCACCCAAGCACCAATGGACATACTTTCCACTCAGCACCCCATGGAACCTTCTCCAAAATCGACTACTGGGGCATGAAAAAAACCTCAACAAATACAAAAAGATTGAAACAATTCCATGCATTCTATCAGACCACAATGCAATAAATCTTACAATCAACACTGGAAGAAGCCCTAATCACCATATGAACACATGGAGATTAAACAACACACTCCCAAATGATGGTATGGGTCAAAAGAGAAATTAAGAACGAAAAAAAAGTATTCCTGGAACTAAATGAAAAGGACAATACAACACAACAAAACCTCTGGGACACGCTGAAAGCAGTCCTTAAAGGGAAGTTTATAGCTCTAAGTGCCTACATCAAAAAATCAGACAGAACACAAATAAATGACTTAACATTGCAACTTGAGACACTTGAAAAGCAACAACAAATGAAATCCAAACCCAGAAGACAAGGAGAAATAACAAAAATCAGGGCAGAAATTAATGAAATTGAAACAAAGAAAACAATACAAAGAATCAACGAATCCAAGAGCTTGTTCTTTGAAAAGATAAACAAGATTGACAGACCACTAGCCCAGTTAACCAGAAAAGAAATAGCACTCTCAAATCAACAATGTAGAGATGAAAGGGGAAACATCACAACAGACACCAGAAAGATATAGAACATTATAAGAGAATACTTTAAAAACCTATATGCTACTAAATTTGAAAATCTGAAAGAAATGGATGGATATCTAAAGGCATGGGAACCACCAAAACTAAACCAAGAAGAGATTAACAGCTTAAATAGACCCATAACACAAAAAGAAATAGAAAGTAATACAAAACCAGATGGATTTACAGCAGAACTATATCAGACATTTAAAGAAGATTTACATCCAAGATTACTTAATTTATTCAAAAAGACAGAAACAGAGGGAGAACTTCCAAATTCCTTCTATGAAGCCACCCTCACTCTAATACCAAAGCCAGGTAAAGATACAACCAAAAAAGTAAACTATAGACTCATATCCTTAATGAACATAGATACAAACATTCTCAACAAGTTACTTGCAAACCGCATACAGACACATATCAAAAAAGATCATCCACCATGATCAAGGTGGCTTTATCCCAGAGATGCAGGGATGGTACAATATATGTAAGTCAATAAAACGTTATAAATCATATAAATGGGCTCAAAGACATGAATGACATGGTCATCTCAATAGATGCAGAGAAGGCCTTTGACAAAATTCAACATGCATTTATGTTCAAAGTCCTAGAGGGAATTGGACTGGAGGGAACATACCTCAACATAATTAAAGCCATATATAACAAACCTACAGTCAACATAATTGTAAATGGAAAAAAGCTGGAAGCATTCCCATTGAAATCAGGAACCAGACAAGGCTGTCCATTATCTCCACTTCTCTTTAACATAGTGCTTGAAACTCTTGCAAGAGCAATAAGACAAGAACAGGAAATTAAAGAAGTAATAATTGGAAGAGATTAAATTATCCCTTTTTGCAGATGATATGATATCTAAGAGACATGAAAAATTCCACCAGAAAAGTCCTAGAAATTATTAACACATTCAGTAAAGTGGCAGGTTACAAAATTAACCTACAGAAGTCTGTAGCCTTTCTGTATACCAATAAGAAGCAGTCAGAGAAAGAGCACATGGAAACACTCCCCTTCACAACAGCTGCAAAAAAAAAATCTCGTAATAAACTTGACCAAAGACATTAAAGAGCATTACAATGAAAATTTTAAATCTTTAAAGAAAGAGATTGAGGAAGACATCGGAAGATGGAAGGACCTCCCATGCTCAGGGACAGAGAAAGAGCACATGGAAACACTCCCCTTCACAACAGCTGCAAAAAAAAATCTCGTAATAAACTTGACCAAAGACATATTGTGGAAATGACCATCCTACCAAAAGCCATTTATAGATTCAATGAAATGCCAATCAAAATCCCCATGATATTTTTCATAGAATTGGAAAAAACCATCGTAGGATTCATAATGGAAGCACAAAAGATAGCCAAAGCAACCCTGAGAACTAAAAACAATGCCGGGGGGATTACTATACCAGATTTTAAGCTGTATTACAGAGCTATAGTCATCAAAACAACATGGTACTGGCACAAAAATAGACCCATAGATCAATGGAACAAAATTGAAGACCCAAATGTGAGCAAATGCAATTTCAGCCACCTGATATTTGACAAAGGGGCCAAGAATATTCCCTGGACAAAAGACAGCATGTTCAGCAAATGTTGCTGGCAAAACTGGATATCCACCTGTAGAAGAATGAAAGTAAACCCCTGTCTTTCACCTTTCACAAAAGTCAGTTCCAAATGGATCAAAGACCTCAGTGTACAGCCTGAAACTCTGAAACTGTTAGAAGAATGCATTGGCCAAAACCTACAAGAAATATATGTAGGAAAGGATTTTCTAAACCAGACATCAATTGCTCAGGAAACAAGGGCAAGAATTAACAAATGGGACCTCATTAAACTAAAAAGCTTCTTTACGCTTGTATACATCAAAGGAGGCAACCAGGGAAGCGAAGAGAAAACCCACAGAATGGGAGACAGTCTTCACCAGTGACACATCTGACAGAAGTTTAATATTCAGAATATATAACGAACTCAAAAAACAGAGAATCAAGACAAGAAGCAACCCAATTAAAAGATGGGCTATGGAGTTGAACAGAGAGTTCTCAAAAGAAGACGTAAAGATGGCTATGGAGCATATTAAAAGATGTTCAACATCACTAATAATTAGGGGAATGGAAATTAAAACCATTTTGAGATTTCATCTTACCCCAGGCAGACTGGCTAAGATCAAAAGAACAAATGATACCAAATGCTGGCAAGGATGTGGAGAAGGGGGAACGCTCATTCACTGCTGGTGGGATTGCAAGCTTGTGCAGCCTCTACAGAAAACATTGTGGAGAACTCTTAAAAAACTAAAAATGAACCTACAATATGACCCACTTATACCACTCCTCGGCATATACCCAAAGGATTCGTTCTATTACAGAGATATTTGTATAATCATGACTATTGCTGCTCTTTTCACAATAGGTAAGAGATGGAACTGATGAGTGGTTAACCAAAATGTGATATATTTACACAATGGAGTTCTATTCAGCAGTAAAGAAACATGAAATAATGAAATTTGCAGGTAAATGGATGGATCTAGAAGCTGTTATACTAAGTGAAGTAACACAGACTCAGAAAAACAAAAGATGTATGTTCTCCCTAATTGTGGAAACTAACACCAAATCCTTAAAGGAAAAGAAAGAACCTGAAAGAGAAGAACAGTAGGAAACAGGTGTTAATAAGGGAGCTATGGATAAAAATTGGGTTAGTTTAAGGGAGGGGGGAGGGAAGGGTATATGAGGAACCTAGGGGATAAGGAGAAAGAAGAAGCTCAATAGAGGTAGGATCATAGGAGCAAGGGTATTATTACAGGAGAAAGGGGAAAAATGGGGGCACCTTAATTGGGGAAAGCATGATGGAGGGGTGAGACATTGTGCTAGATAAATAATGCCTACCTTGTTTTAAAAACCAGAGGGAACCATATTACTCCTATACCTACTGACAAATTATACATACCAGATCAAGAAATATATGTCTAGGTAAGATTTATCTGAGAACAATTGGTCTTTGCCCAAGATTTATCTACATGACGCACAGTAATTAAAAGTACCAGACTGGTGGAACTAACCTTCTTGGACGTTTAACAGCCATACTTTGAGGCCTATAATAATTTGGTCAGAGGGACATAAAGGACAGTTTTTGCTCTTTACCCTCCTAGGTCAACTAGTTCCAGGGGACTATGAGCATCTCTCAAAATGTCCTGTAATTGTGGTGGGTCACCTGTCCTCTTGATCAAGGAGGCCAAGGAGACACCATGAGGTGGACTTGAACCAGTGTCGTCTATAAAGAGGAGGGTCAACACAGAGGAATCATTTCCTCCATGATTCCAAGAAAAGCCAACCATGGTGGAGTAGGACTTTTGACTTATCTTCTCATAGGTGGAACTGGCAAAAGAAAGGAGCCACGGGATCCTCCCAAGCCCATGTGACCCCTGAGGAAGAGATCCTCAAATGACCTTAAGAGTAAAAATAAATTAGTTTATCTGGGCCAACTGTATGGCCTGTATAACCAAAGATTAAAGTATAACCAAAAATTAAAGTGATCAGTATGTTTCTTTAAGAGTCCATAGGATTACACTTCCCAGACAGTAGTCTTACATCCATACCAAATGTTACTATTTAGACAATTATTTCTCATTGATTTCATTTTTGAACAGAAAGTGCTGCTCAAAATGAACAGCAGACCCCAATCTTATCTAAAGGAATATTGACCACTGATTGTTGTTAGATGAAGAACAGCTGACCTTTCTAAAAGAAAGACCTCTAGATAGGCTGACTAGATTCACCAGGAGGGCAAGTAGTGGGGAATGGCTGGGGTGCCGACAACACAGCAGACAGTAGCAGGGATATCAGAGTATAAGGGCTCTAGTCGGAGGAGGAGGATATGGGAGGATGCCATCTGGGAAGTGGGTGTATAGTTGAATAAGATGGTTTGGGATGTTCTGTGTGATACACACACACACACACACACAAATCAACAAATTTAAAAAATGTATTATATTTGGGGAGGAAGCATGGAAATTTATATCATGTTAACTGGTAGAAGTTGTAAACATTACTATTGAAATCTACCTGATGAGTGTATAGACATACACAGGCACCAAAGATCCAAGTGCAATCAAATATGACTAGTAATAATCAGATACATACAGATTAGATATGCATGCTCCAACATCTCAGTGTTAGTAGCAAAAACAATGAGTCTTTCTGCAAGGAAATGGCTGGGGGCACCAACAACACAGTGGACAGTAACAGGGATGACAGAGTATATGGGCTTCTGTGTGTGGGAGTGGCGAGGCTATGGAAAGGTGCCATTTGAGAAGTGGGTATATAGATGAATAAGATTGTGTGGGATGTTCTGTATGATATACACAAAAAAATCAACAAATTTAAAAAAAGACTTATATTTGAGGAGGAAGCATAAAAATTACTTCATGTTAAACAGTAGAGGTGATAAACATTACTAGTGAAATCTACCTGATAACTTTATACCCATAATCAGGTACTAAGGATCTGCGTGTTACCGACTGTGACTAGTAATAATCAGATACATAGTGATAAAAGACACATGTGCAAAATGTGTTAGTAGCATTAAAAATGTAGGAAACAGCTTATCTTAAGATGAAATGGAGATCTTCTTTAAAGGGTAAAAACTCATTCAATTTTATATCTTACAGGGTTTATACTGAGTTCAATATTGTATGACTGTATTAATTCAACTGTGAACCTAAAAATTTACAGCCACCTTTGAAAGAGATGTATCCTTGCTCTGGAATGTGTTACTGAATATGTTAAAACTGTAATGAAATGCTTCTTCTAAAAAATAATAAATTAAATATTAAAAATAAACAACAACAACAACAACAACAAAACAATGGCCAAAAAGTTTTACAGTGCAAAGGAATTTATTCTCCAAAAATTCACAATTATTGCAAAAACCTTTGGACAATTAAAAGAATGAAATTACAGCTAATCATGAGGTTGAAGAAATATTCTTTTATTCTTAGTTCACAAAAATCTGTTTGTTTAAATTAATGGCAAATGGATGAGTGATGATTTGTGAGAAATCCTTTTAAAATCATTTCTTGTGCTTTTAATGCATTGTATCATTTATTTATATCACTATGTTTTAATGAAATCTAACCTATGTCATCCCTGATTTTTAATGTTTTACTTAGAACTTTTCATTAGTATTCACTAATGAATGAGAAGAGTATTCCATAATACTCTATTATTCCATAATAAAGTAGTCATATTCTCCTCTTTTAATTATGAATGTTTTGGTGGATAAGTTCTTTGTATTTTAGAGGGAAATTGCCATGTTATCAGGTTTTTGGATCAGGGTTGTGCTATACTCATCAAGAAAATTTGGAAGCTTACTCTTTTCCCCCATGCTTTGAGGTTGTTTGGAAACTGGAAACTAGACATTTCTTAAAAGTTTGGCAGAACTTATCTGTAAGATCATTGGAAAGTTGTTGTGAAGGCTTCTATAAGAGCTTTTGACTGATGAGTTTTTGGTAAATGTCAGTCTAAAGCTCCACCTACATGATGCATTTTGATACATGCAGCAACACGGGTGAATCCCAAAACATACTGAATGAAATCAGCCAAGAAGTACAGTAATTCCATTTATATGAAATCCTGAAACTGCTTCCAACTCTTTAGCGTCAGACAGCAGATCATGGGCTAGTGGGATGGAGGGCATTGAATGGGAAAGTATAGTACTACCAGGAACACAAGGAAGGTTTTAGAAATGATGTATACATTTATCATCTTGATTATGGTGGCAGCTTTGTGAGTAGATATGCATATAAAATTATATGTTTTAAATATGTATGGTCTAGTATATTTCAACTATATATCAGTAAATTTGAATAAGCCATTCAACAGTGGTTTTAAATGCTATAATTATCTGATAGTAAACTTTTCATATTTAGCTGGACATTATGGTGTAAACTGAAATCCCAGCACTTAGGAAGCTGAGATGGGAGGATCAGGAGTTTGAGGCCATTCTGAACTAGTGAGATCCTATCTCTGAAAAAAAGAAGCAGGGGAAAACAAGAAAGGAAAACAGTCTATATTTGTTTTTTTTTTTTTTTTTGTTGTTGTTGTTGCTGTTTTTTGAGACAGGGTCTCCCTGTAGCCTCAGCTGGCCTGGAACTCACTATGTAGACCAGGCTGGCTGGCCTTGATCTCATAGCCATTCACCTGCCTCTGCCTCCCAAGTACTGGGATTAAAGGCATGCACCACCACGCCCAGGAAGAGTTTATATTTGTATGTATATGTTTCTAGATCACTTTCAGCTTTCTTAAACAAATATATTTGATTTTATATTTCTGTGTCCATGCCAAGAAATAAGCAGTGCCTCTTTTCAGAAAAGGCATTTTGAGTCTTGGGAATCCATCTGGAAAAGAATATTGATAGTCTTATTCATATGTTAGAACAAACTCTAAACTTCATGATTATTATTGCTACCATTATTACTATTATTTTCAGCGAGTACAGAGCAGGTTCAGGCCACTGTCTCAAAATTTTTTGTTATTATCATCATCATCATCACCATCACCACCACCACCACCACCACCACCATCATCATCATCATCATCATCATCATCATCATCGAGAGTCTTACTGTATAGTCCTGGCTGGTCTGGGACTTGCTATGTACAGACCAGGCTGGCCTTGAATTCACAGAAATTCTCCTGACTCTGCTTCCTGAGTCCTGGGATTAAAGCCATGTACCTGGTCTCAAAATTTATTTTTAAAATGGAGCAGTCAAGAGTCCTGAACTGCTTAAGTCTCTGCATAAAATTTTACTTCATGTTAAATAATAGAGGTGATAAACATTACCAGTGAAATCTACCTGATGATTTTATATCCATACTCAGGTACTAAGTATCCGAGTGTAACCAACTCTGACTAGTAAAAATCAGATACACAGAGATTAAAGACACATGTTCAAAGATCTAAGCATTAGTAGCATT
>NW_008358866.1:8204332-8204795 GCF_000622305.1 Nannospalax galili | reverse complement strand
AATTTTATGTCTTATAGGATTTATACTGAGTTCAATATTGTATAACTGTATTAATTCAACTGTGAACCTAAAAATTTACAGCCACTTTTGAAAGAGATGTATCTTTGCTCTGAAGTGTGTTACCGAATATGTTAAAGCTGTAATGAAATGCTTCTTCTAATTATGTGGTTATCAAGTTAAAAGAAAATAATTCTTCAAAGCATGAAAATTTGCTCCTTAATAATTAGTAGCTGTGAAAACCATTACCATTGAAATCTATCTGATGACTTTATATCCATGCTCAGATGCCAAGGATCTCAGAAAGTAACTGGCTGTGACTAGTAATAATCAGATATTTAGAGATTAGAAACGCTTGTGTTTCTTAGTGTTAATTGCATTAATCTTAGTGTTAATTGCATTAAAAATGAATTTTTCTGTATGAAACTGTGTATTTTAATAATGAAATGGAGATCTTTTTTAAACG
>NW_008358866.1:8203010-8204214 GCF_000622305.1 Nannospalax galili | reverse complement strand
CAGTTTTGAAAGAGATGCATCTTAGCTCTGGAAATTGTTATTGAATATGTCAATGCTGTTGTAATGAAATGCTTCTTCTAATTATGTTGTTATTAAATAAATAATTAAAAAATCTCTTAACTATGGGCTTCGGTAAAATCCAAAACAAGACTGACTTATTTCAAAGGGAAGAATTGGGCACATCTAAGCAAAACCGAAGTCCAGCAAAGTAGCTCAAGGCTGGATATCTGGGATTCACTCACGATCTTCTGGGCTCCAAAGGGTACTGACAGCTCCACTTCTCTGAGTCTGCCATCCACAGCACACACAGCTTGTCTAGCAGACCTAGGCCAGCTCCATTCCACACCTACTGCTGTCCTTGGTGGTCGTCCCATGGTCCTAGCTTCTCCAAAAAGCTGGGGTCTCCACTGGAACTGAGGTTACACCTTCACCAATGGCCTCTTCTTGCCTCTTGGGGTTCAAAGCCTCAGATTCTCTCCATGACCCCTTCATTCCTGGGATCTTCACTGCAGCTGAAGCTGCACTTTTACCAATGGCCTTTACTGGCCTCTCAGGGTGCCAAGCCTCAGCTGCTCTCTGTGACCCCTTCACGCTTTCAACACCAGAACCATGCAGGAGACTCTTACACATTACCAAGCCCTGCTTCCAGCTAGAGATGGAGGCTCGGGTCATCTGTGTTCTGACCCTGAGGAAATACCTCCCAGAAGATTTCACCACAGTGGTGCTGGTCTCTTGTTACTTACAGCTGATCTTGCAGCCCCAGCTAATCAGCATCAATTGTCCTAGCAAAGCAAAGGCCTTACTTCAGGTTCTGGTCTCAAGCACAGCTGATTCTTCAGCCCCAGTTGACCAGAACCCATGGATTCTCAATTCGAAATATCACACAAACAGCCCTGATAGTCTCTGCTTCCTTTTGATGTTTCACAAGCCAGGCCTCCATCGTCCACAACTCTTTCAGCATAACTGTTCCAAGCTCCACAGCAGCAAACTCTAAGCACTCAATGGCTATTCTAGCTCAAAGTCCCAAACACTTCCACATTCCTCCTTAAAACACCAAGGTCGGGTCGGTCACAGCAATTCCCCACTCTCTGGTACCAACTTCTGTCTTAGCTTGTTTCTCCATTGCTATGACAAAACACTTTGACCACTACCAACTTGGGGAGGAAAGGGTTTATTTGTCTTACATCTCCCAGGTCACAGTTCA
>NW_008358866.1:8164079-8202863 GCF_000622305.1 Nannospalax galili | reverse complement strand
TATATTGCAATCCATACCTACAGTAGTTTCTGACCAAGTTGTTTCCAGTGGTGTTCCCTGGCACCATGTGACAGCTCGCACAGTGCAGGGAGCATGCTGCGCATTCAGAACCAAGGCTGCAGTGAAGTGGTGCAATGCAACATGAGTGAGCATGGCTAGAAATATCTCAGTCATTATGAGTTTGATTTGGAATTACTTTTGGGTTGTGGTCAAAACTTATTCACCCCCCCATTAATCTATGTGACCTTCTATTGGGTTGTGATCCACATTTAAGAAGTTGGGGGTTAGTAGTGGGAACAATACCAGAAGTTTCTCATTCTAGAGTGTCCTTTGGCATTTCACTAGGAACAATGGGCTTGATTTTACCAAGAAAGCAGTTGGAGCCTTGCTTTGCTCTTACTGTACAAAGAATGAATATGAAGTTAGACTTCAGGGTATCTGCCATTAGAAAGCATGGGCTCTCATGAGGACATGAGCCTTGTGCAGAACTGGAGTTTCCTTAATCATGAAATCAAGTGGGATTATTCTCTCCGTAGCCACATACAACTTTTTTTTCTAAGAAAAGTAGAATAAGGGACCATGGTGGAGACATTGCTTTCTTTTTCTTTCCTGTTTTGAGGGAGCCCTGATTGTCATGTTACCCTGTGAATATTAACTAAAGAGGTCCACTCCATCCTGCTCTGAATGCTGTATGTGAATATATATCAGTCCTGCATAGTGTTTTCAGAATGCCTGCTGCTCTGATTGAAGCCATATGCCTGCACTTCATATAAGCAGAACATACACGGCTTATCAGCTTAGCTTCATGTGATAAACTTCCCCAAATTAAAGTTTAATTTAGTGTGTGAGTCACTGATAACAAAATTAATTATAGAAATTATGTATCATCGATAAAATATATGCTGCTAAAAGTATTAAAATTATGTCCTAATCGCTCTTTGTTTATTTGTGCACAGAACTTCATGAGCTGCAGGGGGAACCATAGACAGCAGTTTGGCTATACAGTTTTCTAGTCAGATAGCTGATGATTCAAGCTAAATGGAGCATTCCATAGATACCAGGGGAGTTCCAGTGGGTTGTTCTATCTATAGGTTCTGTAAAACTGGAAGAAAATAAGCCCATACATTTTTCTTTTGATTTACTATGTTTAATAGTTGTTCATTACTTTTTAAACAAATATCACTTCTTAAATGGACAGTTCTGAAATGATATAATTTAGGGTGCTTTTTGTAGTTTTTAACCTAAGCTTAAAACTCCGTTTGTTATATCTTTTTTCATTTTTAATATTTTTATTGAGTTTTTGTGCATTTCATATAATACATCTTAATCAAATTTAGACCCCCCCCATAGCCTCCTCATTAGATTTCAGGTATTCTGTCATATATGTTAAGTCCTATCCAGTCAAGCATTTCTATCCAGGTGTCCCTTGATGCAAGTTCATCCACTGGAGTCTAGTCAGCCTATTTAGGGTTACTGTCTTAAAGACGATAGACTCTCTCTCACCCCACAGTAATCATCTACCAAATAGTTCTTTGGCTAGGGTTGGGGCCTGCTACTCATTTCCTCCATTCTATGCAGGGTTTTTGTCTGATTGAGTCAGCATGGGTCACTCCTATAATAAACCTCACCCACCCAGGGCCATTGTAGAAGAGGGGGTGGGAAGATTGTAAGAGCCAAGGTTGGTGCCTGAGCATAAGGAAACTGAGGCTTTCAAGCCACTGGAAACTTGTTCATATGAACTTCCAGCAATGCTGACAGCATGCACAAGACGATTTTTTTTTTTTTTGAGACAGGCTCTCCCTCTAACCCCAGGTGGCCTGGAACTTGCTATGTAAACAAGGCTGGCCTCGATCTCACAGAGATCTGCCTGCCTCTACCTCCTGAATGCTGGGATTAAAGATGTGTGCCACCGTGCCTGGCCCTTGTTACACCATCTTAATGCTTCAAATACATAGCACTCTCTTTGTGATTATTCAGTTCCATTTCCAGATTGTTTGCCCTTGTTTAATTTTGATCCTTAAACACCTTGTGTGCCTGTATACAAAACCCAACACAGGGTGATATGTTCTTTGCATCTTTGCCATTGACTCAATACTTTATTAACTTTTTCATCCTTTTAGGACATGAGGACGTTAATTTTTAAAAATAAAGTTTCCAGTTATGACATCTGAAGTGAGGGAGTCAGATCTTGTTGTGAGAATAAATGCTACATATCAAAGAGGCCCATTTATAAATGAATTTTTATTTCTCCATTATTTAGAAGACATTCTGAAAATGAAAATCCTCATGCTCTGGGTATCCCATTCCACTTAATACAGTGGTTTTGATGACCTATTTAACTATGAATGGGTGAGAAACCCTAGATTTGAGGACTGATGTGCAGGGGAAAATGTCCACATTGTAAATAAAAGTAAAATATCCGTATTACACAATAGCGCATGTACAAAGCTTGATCTTTATGTCTTGTAGCTCCAGAAGAGGTTGAAACTGCTGCTGTTAAATGATGCCATGTCTTTATTGTATGCCTCATGCTCTCATCAAGTTGAATTTTGGTTTGCATTCTCCCTGACAAATGAAGACTTGTCAACAGACTGGAACACAATAGTCATCAGTAGAGACGGTCCCTTTCCCCTCAGAGTCCCTATGCTCTCTAAACTGAAGTTAGTACCTTTTTAGGTAAAAATTGCCATGTGCTCCTTTGCTTTCTTCCCTGTGAGCAAGTGAGACAGCTTAGTGATGGTCTGATCAACTAGGACCTTAAAAATACCTATATACATATCTCATCTCCCTTTCCTTTACCAATCTAATTGATACAGATGTTCTTTGACTTACAATGAAGTTATGTCCCAATAAATTCGTATAGTTGTAAGTGCACTTAATAATCTAATCTACTGCATATCGTAACTTAGCACCACAGCACCTGGTAGAGAGTCTGGAGTCTCCCCAAGTGATCACATGGCTTGCTGGGAGCTGTGGTTTGCCGATGTTAGCATATTGGTAGCCTGGGAAAAGATGATTAAGATTTCAAAATCTAGTTTCTGTTGAATGTGTATCACTTTTGTATCATCATGAAATTGAAGAATCATAAGTCAAACCATTGTAATTTTGGGATCATTTGTATTTATACAATCATCACAGTCTGAGTCAGTGCCATAATTGAGGTTGTTAGGGCCCAGAAGAGCTCAGAGGTCGCTTGATAGTTTTTTTATTTATAAAAATAACATTTTTCATGATTGCAAAATAACCACATGGTTACACAACATTAAGAAATACAGAAAAGCAAACACACAAAAGTACTTATAATCCCAATGCCTCAGAGATAACACTTGTTAATATGGTAACATATAATTTCCTAGCCTTTTTCTGAAATAATATATTACATGTAGAAAATACATACAATCTATTTTCTTTTCTTAAATTGAGAAAAATTTATTTTATGAGCATGAGTGTTATGCCTCCATGTATGTAAGTGCACCTGTGTTGTACAGTGCCTGCATAGGACAGAAGAAGGTACCAATTTTCTGATCCCTTGGAACTGGAGTCAAGGACCATTGTTAGTCACCAGGTAGGTTCTGGGATTCAAACCTGGGTCTTCTGCAAGAATAGCCAGTGTTCTTAATGGCTGAGTCATCTCTCCAGCCCATATAACTTATTTTCTTGCTAAATTTAATTAAATAATGTGTTGAGCATGTTTATTAAGTAATAATTCTCTACTATTGTATTTAACAGTGAAATATTAGTAATTTTGTTAAATCTGCTTTTAGAAATATGTAACAATCATTTATCCATTTCACACTGGGCCACAGTGGTTGGGGAAATAGAACTGGACTCCCAGAAGGTCTGGTATGGGTACAGGAAGTCACCATATATATTATGTTCTGAGATTGTCTAGGGATTCACATGTTGTTTAAAGGAGGGAGACTGGGAGGAAGGGGAAGTTGAAAGGGGCCAAGAGAAGGTAGTGAGGGTTGAATGTGACCACAATGCATTGCATACATGTATGAAATTGTCAAAAAAATTTAAAAATAAGGAAGAAAAGAAACAGGAAAAATCAAGCAGGTGTGGTGGAGCACACTGGTAATCCTCATGCTTACCCAGCAAACATTTTACCCCTGACCCACCTCTGCAGCCTGTATATAAGGTTTTTATAATTTATTTTCTAGGCATTTGTCAGGAATAGGGAAAGCTGGGCTGGAGAGATGGCTTAGTGGTTAAGAGCACTGGCTGTTCTTGAAGAGGACTTGGGTTAGATTACCATCACCCATGAGGTAGCTAACAACTATCCTTAACTCCAGTTCCAGGGGATCCAACGCCCTCTTCTGACCTCTGCAGGCATTACATGACATGGGTGTGCTTACATGCAGACAATACACTCATATACATAAAGTAAAAAAATAATAAATAGAATATTAAAAAAGTTTGAGAAAGGTCTGAGATTTTTATCTTATTTATACAAGAGAATAAAGTAGCCTGCCACAGTCTCTTGAATGCTGGCAAGAAATATGAGACCCATAGGTCAGAGAAAAGGGACTGTTTATTACTCATAGCAGTTAAGTACAGCTGGAGAATTAGAGTTTTTAAGAGTTCATGGAGTCCTACTCCCTTCAGGGCAATGTGAAAAGGGCCAAGTAACATCAGAACATCGCATTGTAGAAAGAACCGTTGAGCTTAGGAAACCTGTGACTTTTATAATGGCCAGTAAGTCCACTTGTATTTTGTCATAACAGAGATACTGTATCTTTTAAGACTGTTCGCTATACAAACATCCCTTGGAAAATAACAGAACAAATGATGCTAGAGCTTTGTCTTGCAAGATGCCACAGATCTGAGAGAATTGTTTGCCACCAGTGACCACTCCTTGTTTCCATACTGTCTTGGCTTCTAGTATATTTCTCTGTGGGGCACTCTAATTAATACAAACAAAGGTTATTATCAGATCCATTCACTTTGTCTCCTACAAACTCATGCATATCAACAGAACTCAAAGTAGCAGAATGAAGCAATCTGTTCAATATAGACTCAACCTGTATCTGGACTTCCATATACCACCAGGTCTGCCTTTGAAAACAAGTGGCTTCCTCTTTCAAGTTCTATATTGACTTATTCATCAGCAAACTTTGGTAATTATCATCACATGGTAATATTAGAAATTTATGTTTAGAAATTTTTATTATGTATATTCATCATACATGGTACTGTGTTCCATAGGATATTTTCATATAAGTACGTATTGCACATTGAGCATACCCTGCCTCCCCTCCCCCTCTTCATTACTCCCCTCCTGTTAGTACTTTCCTCCCCTGGATAGTTTTGCTTCTATTTTTACATCATATATACACACACACATGATTTTGTGTATCTATATAAAATTTAGGAACCACAAATGAGAGAAAGCATATATTCGTTTTTTTTGAGACTGACTTAATTCTCTTAAAATGATTATTTGCAGTTGCATCCATTTTTTAAAAAAATATTATTTTTTCATTTTATGTGTATGAATGTATGGCCTGAATGTATGTGAGTGCACTTGTGTTGTGCAATGCAGCGGAGGTCAGAAGAGGGTGTCGGATTCCCCTGGAACTTGAGTTAAGGACTGTTCATAACTGCTATGTGGGTGCTGGGAATTGAACCTGGGTCTCCTGCAAGAGCAGTTAGTGCTCTTAACCGCTGAACAATTTCTTCAGCCCTAGTTGAATCCATTTATTCTTCATGGCTGAAAAAAATCCCATTGTATGGCTATACCACATTTTGTTTACCCATTCTTCTGCTTTTGGATACCTAGGTTGGTTCCATAACTTAACTATTGCAAATCGTGCTGTAATAAATATTGCTGCGCAAGTATCTCTGTGATATGTTGACTTGCAGTATTTTAGGTAAATACCTAAGAGTGATAATAGCTGAGTCATATGGTAGATCTAGTTTTAACTTTTTGAGAAACTTCTATACTTATACTGGTTTCCATAGTGGTTGGACTACTTTATATTCCTCCTACCTGCAGTGTATAAAAGTCCCTTTTTGTTCATATCCTCACCAGTGTATGTTGTTATTTATTTTCTTAATGGCTGCCATCTGACTGAGGTGAGATAGAATGAAGAATTTTGTTTTCATTTATTTTTTGAAACAGGATCCTATATATTCCAGGCTGGCCTTGAATGTACTCTATAGCTAGGGATCACCCTGAACTTGCTTCTATCTCCCAAATTCTGGGATTACAGGGTATGCCACTACTCTTAGTCTATTTATGCAGTGGTGGGGATTGAACCCAGGGTTTTGTGTATGCTACACAAGCACTCTACCAACTGGGTTGTATCCACAGTCCCTCAGTGTAGTTTTAATTTGCATTTCTCTGATGGCTAGTGAGGGAGAATATTATTTCATATGTTTATTGGTTACATATGTTTCATCTTATGAGAACTGGCTGTTCATTTTATTAGCTCACTGATTAGGTTGCTCTATTTTTCATTATTTAAATTTTAGTGGATTTTTTTTTTTTTGTCTTTTTGAGATAGGGTCTCCCTGTAGCTCCAGCTGGCCAGGAACTCACTATGTAGACCAAGCTGGCCTTGAACTCAGAGATCTGTCTGCCTCTGCCTCCCAAGTCCTGAGATTAAAGGCATGCACCACCATGCCCGGCTCAGTAGGTATTTTATTAAAATTTTCATTTCTAGGATTTCGGTTTTTTTCCAATAGATCTATGTCTTTACTGAATTTCATTTTTATAGTCTGTATTGACTTCTTCATTTCATTCAGCTATTTGTGTTCTCTTGGAATTTATTCAGTAGTGTGTTTATGTCCTCTGATTATTTGACATACTTTACAATTATTCTTTTGAATTCTTTGTGATTTCATATTTTTTTGTGTTTTTCTATTGTGATTTGTGTATTTGGAGTTAGGTAATTGATTGGATTGAAAAATTTTGACCATCATTATTTTTTCAGTGGAAGTGTTTGCAATGTTCAAGAGGGACTAAGCTGTAGTAGAGTCGAGGCATCGTTTTCTTCTGAAAATTCCTCTGTTGGAGGCACCAGGCTAATCTCTAGTGCTCCTCTGAGAGTAGAATGCTACTTACAAATCTATCACTATTAAAATGTAGTACCATTGTGAAAATACAGTAATAGTAAAATAAAAAACCACCACCCTCAGCAGTAAAGAAAGATGAAGTAACGAAATTTGCAGGTAAATGGATGGATCTAGAAACTGTTATACTAAGTGAAGTAACACAGACTCAGAAAAACAAAAGATGTATGTTCTCTCTCATTTGTGGATTCTAGCACCAAATCCTTATATGTGAGTGCATATCCTGATGTAACTGCAGGAACCAGGAACATGGAAGGTGCATTAGTCACTTGTGTTGCTGTGATATAAACACTGACCAAAGCAATTTATAGAAGGATGAGTTTATTTGAGCTTCTGGTTCCAGGGGAATTACAGTCCGTCATGGCAGTGAGGCACGGCACAGAGGTGGATGGAGGAGGAGTGGAAGCTAAGCTCTACATCTTCCAGCAGGCAAAGGAAACAAGAGAACGACTGGACATCTGGCAAGGCTTAAGAACTCTCTAAGCCTGCCCCCAGTGACGTGCTTCCTCCAGGATGGCCACACCTTCTAAGACTTCCCAAAACGGCACCGCAAGTCTATTATTAAGGGGTTTACTGAACTCAATGTCATATATGGGTGTCTGAGGTGAATTGATAATGACAGAGGCACTTATTTCAGAGGTACAGATTACAAGCTTGGGCTGAGGATAATCAGGTTCAATGGTATTTCCACCTTCCATACAATCCTACAGGAGCAGGGTTAATGAAAGAAAAAATGTGTTGCTAAAGGAATAGTAGAAAGCTTTAAGCCCAGAAGGAATGCTACAGGGGTGGAAAAAGGCCCTTCCATAAGCCATAAGGTTCTTAAATGAAAATCCCAGTACCAGGGGTGGGTTGCCTCCCTATGAGCAGTTGGCCAAAGGGACCCCAGCAGTCCCCAAAACTATAAAGGTGATTGCCAATGTTGGTTGCAAACCTGAAGTGGACGGTTAAGACCCTATTGCTGAAGACACCACATGATATGAGCATGGGAGAGGGAGAAATCAAGCTTAGACTAAGCTGGAAACTCCCTGCCACTGGATAGGTGGATTTCATAGTGCCAGAAGGTGACATGCAGATGGCTGGGGGAGAACTGTCCCCTATAATCTGCTCAATGACAGATCCTGCCTGCTGCACTATCAACATGCTAAACAAGATGTTCCTGCTGGTGCAGTAGTGGCACGCCTAGTGTATGTACAACCAGAAAATTTTCCATTGGATATAATGCCTGTTCCTAGAGGTGGAACATACATCTGGTACTGTAGACTAGGCCAACTCCCTCTCACAGGGGAGGATATAGGCCCCAGTAAGGAAGGCGCTGCAATTGTTTTGTTAGATGGATGTGATACACCTGTTAAAGTACCATCCAAGCATTTGTGTTTAGGCCCATAGGTTAAGTTATAGCAGCCACTGTTTAGATGTTCTTGCTGTTTGTGTTTTTATAGTAGATGGAAACCCACTGAAATGGGCCAACAGCCCATGGAAAACAAATGATGTGGAGACCTGAAAGTTCAGTGCCTTGCCACAATGGGAGGAACATCACCCCACATCTATCTCCCTGTCTGAGGCTCAGGGACTTTTTCTGAAGAGGTTGGTGGAAAGAATGCAGTCTGGAGAAGGGGGTGGACTGTTACCTAGAAGTGTCCTCTGGCCACCATGCCAGCAAGCTATAGTCACACCTCCTTCCCATGCTTGTCGAGGAGTTGAGGGGGGAGTCAGTTACCCCTCCCATCCAATCAGTTAACCTTAGCTGGATGTGGGAGAAGGGCTAAGGATCTATAAGCCGAGAATGCCATGAGGCACTTCTCTTTCCATTTTGTGTGGCTGTCAAAAAGTCACAAGTTCTATATTTGAGTGTGGACTTTCCAGTGCAGCCATAAATGGGTGGGGGCATCCACTCTTCTGTAAATAAACCCCCACCCCATGATCTGTTAGCAAACCCAATAAACTCCTTAGGATCAAAAAAAAAAGAACAGAGCTAATGGAAACCTTCATTATTCCACCCAAGTTGACCCCATGTTGGCAAATCTTTTGGTCTTTGATTTCTTATTTCTATTTTTCCCCCTTAAACTTCATTATGTATGTATGTATATGTATGTATATACACACACACACACACACACACACACATATATATATAAAACCTGCTTCAAGTTGTTTCTGAAAAAAATGTGTTAATATTGCCTCTCTTTGGAATAATAAAAAAATTCTAAAATTAAAAAAAACCATCACCCTCTAAACACCAATCAACATAGGAAATAAAAGAGCACTAATAGAAATGTGTACATTAGTATGTTAGCTATTGTGGGTATGAGTGGAAGGAAATGAGTAGAGTAAGACTAGTGATTAGTATTGGATCAATAGAGGAAAAAAGTAGAAGAGGGAAAAACAAACAGAAGGGGAAGCAAGAGGGTTAAAATATGTGGGCGTGGTTAAAGCCGTTTAGGCTAAAGGTAAAATGAAAAGAGATTGGCAAAGAAATTCATTCAGATGGTCTAAAATAGCCTGGCTTTCAGGAGGTGGAGACGCAGGGACATTGCCAACCAGATCAACCTATGTTCTTTGGAAAATCTATCCAAAGGAAAATGAAAAAAATGAAGAGAGGTAAAAAGAGACAAAGATGAGAGGGGGAGAGAGAGAGAGAGAGAGAGAGAGAGAGAGAGAGAGAGATCACAATAGAACAGAACAGATAAAGGTGGCCTGCCAAATTGACACCAAGTATTAAATAAAAGAGGAGTAAATGTGAGGTGTAGGAGACCTTGATGGAGGTATAGAGTCAGGATGCAGTCTTGCCTGCTTGCTGGAGTGTTGAGTCTCTTGTTTCTTCCTGGGATGCTAGATTCTGAACACACCCCTAAGTGTTCCTTTGTGAAGATGGGTCACAGATACTGGTTCCATCAGTGAGTGATCCTTCACAGATTGGGCCACAACATTCGTCAAACTTCAGGAATCTTGTTGCAAATGCTGTTTCTTCTCCTGGGTGGTCCTTCTAGAATTCAGGTGCCCTTGTGGCCAGCAGACTCTGGCTCCTCCAGGTTTCCACTTTGCTGAATACTACATGTGGTTCTCATAAAAATTTCTTCCCTACAATCTATAGGAATCTATTCCCGTTTTTAAGTATGTAAAACCAAACCAAACCAAACCAAACCAAACAAAAACAATTGTTAAAAATCAGACACCTGGGGCTGTAGAGATGGTTCGGTGGTTAAGAGCACTGGTTGTTCTTGCAGAGGACCCAGGTTTGTTTCCTAGCACCCACATGGCAGCTCACAATTGTCTATAACTCCAGTTTCAGGGGATCTGATGCTGTTTTCTGGCCTTCATGGGCACTGCACTTTGTGGTATACTTACATATATGCAGGCAAAACACTCAAGCACATAAAATAAAGATAGCAAACAAAATAATTAAAATATTTTAACATTTTTATTGAATGTTTATGCATTTCATACAAAACATCTTAATCATCTTTACACTCCTTCCACATCTTCACCCCCTACCCCCACCAATAGCTTGTACCACTAGATTTCATGCATTCTGCCACGTATGTTAAGGCCTATGGAGTCAAGTTAGTGTTCCCAGGCATCCCTCAGTGCAAGTTCATCCACTGGGGTCTAGTCAGTCTGTCTAGAGTCTCTTCCTTAAAGATCAACTCTCCCTTACCTGGCAGTAATCAGCTGCCAGTAGATCTTTGGCTAAGGTTGGGGCCTGCTGTCTTTCCCCAGTGCTATGCTAGGTTTTTGTCTGTTTGAGTCTGCATGGGTCTTGTGCATGCTGACACTATTGCTGCAGTTTCATATGAGCAAGGTCCCAGGAGCCTGTAAGACTCTTTCCATATGGTCATGTACCTCCTCCTCTGGCTCTTATTATCTTTCTGCCCCCTCTTCTGCAATGGTCCCTGAACCCTGGGTGGGTGGTTTAATATACGAATCCTCTCCAAGGACCCACACTCTACAGACTCATTCTCTATGCTTTGGCCATTTGTAGCCTTTTGTGTTCCTTGCTTTTGTAACAGAGACTATTACAGAGTACCACAACTGGTCACACACAGAGAATAAGTGTCAAGCCCTAAGTGACACATCTACAATGGAACCTCTACACTTAAGACTCACAGAACATAGTGGAATAAGGGGTAGAGAGAATACTAATGCATTTCAACTCTCATCAATAAAACAATTTTAAAAAAGAATCACATATGCACACATACACACATATGCACACACAGACACACACACCTCCATTGTCATCAAAGCCACCATCATACCTAAAGAAATATATGATTTTTGTTGATATGCCTAAAGAATGGAGTCTTTTTCTTTATGTGATTTTGAGTCTATAGGGATTTTTTTTATTTTTATGTCTTGACCTATTTTCCTTGGAAATTCTTCTCTCTTCTGATTTTCTTTCTCATTCTCTCATTCTCTCATTCTCTCTTTTTCTTCTTGGATTCCAATTGCATGAGCTTTAAATATTCTTGATATAGTCTTTGTGTCTCTTACTCTTTTTTCTTTGCTATCTGCTCATTTTGTTTCTGGCCCTTTTTCCAGTTATTAATTCTCTCTTAGACTATGTCTAATCTGAAAATTTTCAGTTAGTGAATTTTTTTCAGTTCTAGAGTTTCCTTTTGCTTATTTAAAAAAATAGTTTCTAGTTTTCTACCAAATTCTCATTTTTGTTTTTACTTCTTTGGATATATTAAGAATATTTATTTTTCTAACATTTTACTATGAGAAATTTCAAACATATGGAAAAGCTGAAATATTTTTTTCAGTGAGCATTTTCCTATCATCTATAGTCTGTCATTAAAATTTTATTATACTTTATAGAACATATGTCTATCTATATGTCTATATCAAAGACAATTATTTTAGTTAGGTGCAATGGCACATGCCTGTAATACCAGCACTCAGGAGACGGAGGAGGAAGATTGTAAGTTTGAAAACAGCATGAACCAGGCCAGGCTAGGCTAGAATGAGACTTGTCTCAAAACTAATGAATGAACAAACGAACGAACGAACAAACGAATGAACAAATGAACTAACTAACTAACTAACTAACTAACTAACTAACTAACTAACTAACTAGCTAGCTAACTAAGATAGTGGGTTTGAAGTTCATGTATGATAACTTCAGTATCTGTATTCCTTTTCTGTTGTTTTGGCTTTCATTAATATTGTATTGTCTCATCATGTGCCTGGAGTTATTTTATTTTTAATTATGTGCATGCATGTCTCTGTGTGAATATGTGTATGTGAGTATAGGTGCCCTTGGAGGCCAGAGGTCTTGGATTCCCCTGGAGTTGGAGTTACAGGAAGTTGTGAGCTGCCTGAAATGGGTGCTGGGAACAAAACTCAGGTCCTTTTCAAGAATAATACAAGTTCTTAATCACTGAGCACTCTTTCCAGTCTTATATTTTTGCTTATTTATTTATAATTTTTTTAATTTTTATTTTATTTGTATGAGTGTTTTGCCTGAATGTAAGTGCACCATGTGTCATGCAATGCCCACAGAGGTCAGAGGAGGGCATCAGATCCTCTGGAACTGGAGTTACAAACAGTTGTAAGCTACTATGTGGGTGCTGGGAACTGATCCCAAGTCCTCTGCAAGAGCAGACAGCGCTCTTAGCTGTTAAGCTATCTCTTCTGACCTCCTATTTTTGTGTAATTTAAAAAATAGTTTGATTGTGCTCCTAACATATTTACCAAGTTTTAAAAATAATTTGAAGCATAGCATGTTAACTTCTTCCACGGACGCTTTGCTTTTAATTTTTGCCAGATGCCTGTGGGCATTGGGCAACCTGTGACTTATCTCAGTCTAACTTCAGAGATGGAGACAACTACTTTGGGTTTACCTTTACTTCTGCAGCATATACCTTTTGGCTTATACCAAAAATGAAGAGCCTTCATCACTTCTCCCTCTCTCTAGACTCTGTAAATTATAGTCTTCATCCTTACACTAGTGCTGTTTCGTACCCTTTCAGAATCATCAACTGCTCTTAAAGATTAAGCACCCTCAAAGCAAATGAAGCTCAACATTCTGAGTGTGGTTCCCAAATTTCTAGACCACTTTTACTGAAAATAGAACTCTTTAAATAGAATTGTTTTCCTTATGCATTTAGTTGTAACTGATATTAATGGCCTGTTTCTTATTAGCTTATATGTTGAGTTTTTTGTTTAAAAATTACCATATAGTCAGTATGTTTCTTTAAAATTAATTAATGAATTAGCTAATTAATTAATTAATGTGTGTCTATGTGTGGGTGTGTGTGCACATGTAGGACAGAAATCAACCAGCAACCTTGTGGTTTTTTTTGTTTTGTTTTGTTTTTTTGAGACAGGGTCTCCCTGTAGCCCCAACTGGCCTGGAACTCACTATGTAGACCAGGCTGGCCTTGAACTCATAGAGATCTGCTTGCCTTTGCCTCGCAATTGCTGGGATCAAAGGCATGAGCCATTAGGCCCAGCATTGTTTTTTGTTTTCTTGAGACAGTGTCTCTTACTAGGACCTGGAGCTCACCACTTAGGTTAGGCTGACTG
The DNA here is from genome assembly GCF_000622305.1 of Nannospalax galili. Lineage (NCBI taxonomy): Eukaryota > Metazoa > Chordata > Mammalia > Rodentia > Spalacidae > Nannospalax > Nannospalax galili. Next base: position 8,189,255 of record NW_008358866.1, on the reverse strand, counting down.
GTGAGAGAATCCCCCAGAAATTTAGGGATCTGTCTCCATAGCCCCACTGCAAGGATTACAAGCACTATCATCACTTCCAGCTTTTTTATGTGGGTTCTGAGGATTGAACTCAGATTTTCATTTTTGGCAGCAAGCACTTTACTAACTCAGCTATCATTCCCATTCTGATTGATTGATTGGTTGACTGATTATTATTATTTGAGGCAAGGTCTCCTTGTAGCTTCAGTTCGTCTGGAACTTGCTATGTAGACAAGGTTGACCTCAGTCTCACAGGGATCCATTGGCCTCTGCTTCCTGAGTGCTGGGATTAAAGGTGTTGTATTCCCATGCCTAGCCTGAAATCTTTTATTTATTTATTTTTTGAGACAGGGTCTCCCTGTAGCCACAGCTGGCCTGGATACGCTATGGAGATCAGGCTGGCCTGGAACTCACACAGGTCCACCCGTCTCTGCCTCCTGAGTGCTGAGACCCGAGGCCTGGGTCCACCATGCCCAGCTCTGATTTATTTTTTAATATTCTTTTTTCAGCTATACATTTTTTGTAGTCATCAATTAATGTAATTTCTTCACCAGTAAATTGGTAGTCTATCCTATTTCACTGATTTGTGAAAATAGGTTAAAACAATCTGTATTACTCATTTTACTGCTTGGAATATGGTAAACTTGTTTTAAATGTTGGTTTTAAAACAGAGTGAAAGGCTGAACATGGTGGTTGTACATCTTTAATCCCAGTTCTCAGGAGGCAGAAGCAGGTGGATCTCTGTGAGATAGAGGCCGTTCCAGTCTGGTCTACATGGGGATTTCAAGGCCAGCTATAAAGAGGGGCTACAGAGAGACCCTGTCTCAAAATCAACCAACCGACCGACTGACCGACCAACCAACCACCCAAACCAAAACCAAAACAGAACAGAGAAAAAAGATGGCTGAAAAAAGAAGTGGAACTGTAAAAACTTTCACCCCCAGCTTCAGTTGGGGCTTAGGTTGAGTGTTCGCTATGGGAGACCCTTATGTCTCTATGTCCCTTACTGAGTGAGTACCTGTACCAGTATTCTTTATAGCTGACATACCATAAAATAATCGGAAAACCTGAGATTGGCAGTTCCTTTGAAATATGTCAAGAAGGGTAATTAGCTGGCAGTTTTTTTCTTTCCACCATTCCAGAAGCTAGCATGTTCTGATTCTGAGCTTCCTGGCCTCAAACTATGTAAAAAGCCTGTATATAAAAGAGCTGGAAAATAGTGTAGACAAAAATGGAGGTTTCTCAGTCCTGGGAATAAGACGCCACCATCCAGATTTATGTGTGGGGATTAGAAATGTGGGAAGAAAGTGGCATGGGAGATATGGGGGTGTGCTGAGCAGGGCAGAGGAAACTGGCAGGAGGTGAAGTAGCTTTCAGAGATAATGGGCCAGGGTAGGAGGCAGCTTTACAAGTGGTTGGAAGTTGTGCTTCCTCTGTAGTGAAGAGGGAAGATGAGCTGGGGCATTCTGGTTCTGTGGACAGTGGACATTTATAAATGTCACGGAAGCCGATGTAAAAGAACCCTAGTCGGAGGGAAAGTGTGGCTCACCTTTGAATGGGTTGTTGGTCTTAGGCTTTGAGCATCACATTTGTGAACATGATGGCCCAAGAATAGGAAAGATTTCCTGCTTTTAGGGTACTACCCTGTGCTATCCTGTTTTAGATTGTGTGTGGGAGAAATAAGGTAATCTAAATGTGAGTTGTAATCTCTTGGTATCTCTGGCTGGTGGAAGAATAGTCCTACCTTTTTTTTTTTTTTTTTTTTTTTTTCTGAGTAGAACATATCGACTTCATGTGACTTCCCTCGATCTTGAAAGTTGTAAAATGAATTCATACCTCATTTTGTTCTTCAAAACCCTTTGTTATCATCCAGGTGTACTCTTCTCTCTTTCAACTTAGTCTAAATTAAAAACAAAAAGATGTGGAAGGTAATTTTAGGAGCGTGCTTTCATCTTTTGACTCCTTTTGTCAGCAGCTGTAACACTGTTTAGGAAACTTCAAAGGAATGTACAGGAACAAGGGAGAAATCTGATTCTCTGGTCTGTGGTATGGTCAGCTAGAAGGAAGAGAGAAACCTTTGTAGGAGCAATTGAAGGAATCAGAACTATTCCAGGGCTGAAGGAAGTTAAGAAAGATGATCCAGAGGCTCAACTAATGCCCAAGTGTATGCTGGCAGGATAAATTGTCCCGTCTTCCCAGCCCTGTCTCATACCTTCACTCCTTAGACCCAGTCTCTGTCTTCATCATCCCTTGAACGAATCCTGTGCAATGCTGGAACCCCATGTGTTAGTTTTCCACCATGGTGACAAAATCCTTGAGAAAACCAACTCACGGTTTATTTGACTCATGGTTTTAGAGGTTTCTATCCATGGTTGCTGGAGCCAGTTGCTTTGGGCCTGTGGCAAATTAGCACAGCATGGCGGGAGTACAGTGGAGGAGGCCTGTTCACCTCTTGTCAGCTGGGGAGCAAAGAGAGAAGGAGACTGGCTTTGCAGTGTGATCTAGTTTCTTCCACTAGGCCCCATCTCCTAAAGTTTCTATCATGTTCCAATAATGCCACAAGCTAGTGCCAGGACCCTTTTGGGAATCATTCCAGACCAAACAACAGCATCCTGGCTCCAGGTGATAGTAGCTAACATCAGTAAATTCTATCTAGGGTACTGTTGCCCAGTGCTAAGGCAACTGCAAGAGGAAATCAGGGAGATATTACTGGGAAGGTATGTTGCAAGTATAAAAGGCTAGAATTGTTAATGAATTTTCTCATAGAAGCAGTGTTATACATTGTTCCATTATGGTCCTATTTTGTACAGGTGCATTTTGATCCTATTAAATTGTTATTACAACTATTATGACTGTTCCTAAGAATATAACCACTGTGTATAGCATTGTTTCTACAGCAAAATGCTTATAAAAATCCTACAAAAGACTGACAAAAGCACCTTTGAATGCGATCTGTTTGTAAGCTGAATTGGCCTGGTTGGGTTAAAGAGGCCCACCCTGTTCTTCAGCTTTAATGTCTGCCTCTGTGCAAAGAAGGCAGAGTCTTTTATAGTGACAGACAAACCACACACTCTAAGTTTAAATAAAGATTGGCTCCTCGAAGGAGAGCCTTGTCTGCTTTAAGACAGGCCATATTTAATGAACTGTGGCACTAAATGGGCCTGCTTAAATGAGGCATTTTGTCTAAAGTTCTTTACTATTATCAGACCATCTGTGTTTACTTTTGCGTGAAAGCAAAAATTTCAGTCTTACTTCAGATCAAAAATGGCATTGCTTAGTGTGATAAGGGTTGTGAAGATTAAAGAATAAATCAAAATGGGGGATTTATTATTTTTTATTGGTTGCCATTTTCAGTGGAGAATAAATGAAACATTAGAATCAAAGAAAAGGTAAAGGGGAGGTGGTTGGCAGTTTAGCCATGTTTTATGTAACACTTGTTTTTCTTTTACATGAGTACATTATACCATCCATCAGGATAAATTAGTATGTCTTGGGCCTTTAAAAACTGCAAAAAATAATTTTAATGGTTCCAATAACAACTCCAGATGAATGCTGGAAAACAGATATTCCAAACTGTCAAATAGCATATGTATTACTTGGCTCTGTTAGAACTGCAAATAAATGCTGCTTTGTATGAAGTTTCCCTGACTGCCAATGGAAGAACTGTAACACATTTATTGCGAACAAAATTGGAATGGGACTGAGACATGTTACAACAGAATGGCAACTAAGTCTTCTTGCCAGTTGGACTGAATTGAAATAGTAAATCATTAAGACAATAAAAGGTCTTGGTTGAAGGAGGAATAATTTAATCAAAGACATAAACACATGGTGTTTATGATACGGTAAATTTATTTTAAAATACAAATTTCTTTTCCTACTGGGGAATATAAGGAGACCCCGGTATAAATGTGTGTGTGAGCGGGAAAAGTCAAATGAGCTTCAGACGTGAATTTGACTATAGCATAAAAGTCAACTGAAGAGCGTTTACAACAAAGAACAGCTCCGACTGCTGTTTACTGCAGGTAAGCGGCTTCAAGATGCTGTCCTGTGTTTGAAAGGGGTGAATCGTGTCATTATTTATTGCAGTTAATTGCTGATGTTTGTGAAGAGCACAGTATGTTTCACAACAGGATGGAGTAATCCACTGTGACCTTTTGTACTATCAAAGCTTTATCAATTAGAAGATCCTGATTGTGAATTCAAAGGATGCCCAGTGAATGCCATCAAAAAGAAAGATTATATTTGGCTTCTTATGCAATTGGATTTTTTTTTTTTTGGCTCTTTTCCTTTAAACTGAACCCTCTCTAGGGCGCTGCTTCCAAATCCACAAAATGAAGCATATTCAGAATGTTTTTCAACTTCAAGGAGTGGTTTTTATAAGCAACAGTAGAAATTTCAAAAAATAGTGGCTATATTTTCCGGATAAACTCTTCTTTCTTCATGAGGTCTCTACACTGGCTGTCTAACTTCCTGGCCATTTTCTTTCCCATCTACTTGTTTTGTTGATACTAGGTCTGCATGACATTTGTGAAAGCTGCTAAAGCCCTTCTTGCACTGAGTCAGTGTTGAAGTATCGGCTGATTTTCATTCACGGACTGCAGACAGGATTTTTCAGTTCTTACTTTCCCTGATCCTGCCGCCGTCTTGATAACAGCTAAAGCCTCCTTGAACTTCTCTGCTCTCAAGTCTTCCTCCAGGCTGCGGTACTCTGGATTTTCCCGCATAGTTTCTTCTTTTATTTTGTTTAAAGCTGGCTCTCTACATCTTCCTTTTTCTATCCTCTGACTTTGCCGTTACTGAAGGCTAAGTCCTCAGTTCTCTTTTCCTCCTCTGATCCCTTGGCATGCTCACCTACTCCCAACTGTGTTTCAAGCTCCTGGTCTACATTTTCAACTGTTGTCAAGCATTTCATCAAAATCAAGAACATCGAAAATCAAATTTACGGACCTTCCTCTGACCATATTCAGGATACTAAATTATTATCTGGATTACTCCCTTAAATCTCCCTGCCAGTTTCATTCTAGGGGTTAGTGCTTCCGAGTTTTCACAGCAGCACTGAGTTACAGTTCTACTGTCCCCCAACATCTGCCATCATGATCTAGTCTACATGACTGCTATTCTGCTGTGGTTGCTATTTATAATAAAATCAATTAATTACAGCATGCAGGAGACTGAGGCAGGCAGGTCTCTGTGAGGTTGAGGGCAGCCTGGTGTAAATAGCGAGTTCCAGGACAGCTGAAGCTACAGGGAGACCCTCTCTCAAAAAGATGAAAAATAAAAATAATAAAAAAATAAAATTAGGATCAGCTAAATGTACAGACCAGTGAGGTCTTCATTTTGGAATCTGACTCAGAAGGTTCTTAGCTGGGTTATGCATTTGTAGTCAGCTATAAGCTGGTGGTTTTGCCTGCATGTGTCCAAAGTTTTTTTTTAAAAAAAAATTTATTATTTTTATTTTATGTGTATGCGTGTATTGCCTGCATATATGTAGGTACACCCATGTCCTGCAATGCCCATGGAGGTCAGAAGTGGGCATCGGATTCCCTGGAACTGGAGTTACAAATGGATGTTAGCCACCATGTGGGTGTTGGGAATTGAACTGGGGTCCTCTGCAAGAACAGCCAGTGCTCTTAACCACTGAGCCATCTTTCCAGCACCCTCCCCCCCCCCACCAGGTTTTGATGATTTCCGACAATAAGTTGATTATTTATCGGCTGACACACATCCCAGGTTTGTTCTCATGGCAGGGATCTGAGGCTTTGAGGGACAGTGCTTTGAGGTTATAGCCCCTGGTAACTCATCTGAACTGTAGGAGGAGGCCTGATGGTCCTCCAAAGACAATTGGAAATGGAGTGAGGTAAAAAATGATCCTTACAAAAGAGCTGGGGCAGAGGCAGGACAGATCTTGAGGGGAAAAATGTAGTTGTATGCGAAGTTGGCAGCTGAAGCAGAGTGTGTGTTCAAGGCACAACTAATAGATTCCTGATACTCAAGGTGACTTTGCAGATTTTTTTTTTTCAAAAGAGATGGGCTCGATTTCCCCATTCCTTGATCTACACTGACTAAAAAGGATGTAGATGGAGCTACACTTATGACAGGTGAAGCCACCATATTTTGTACCTTATAATTCTATTCTTTCTGTCCCCTTTATTCTTGGCTACATGTTATTGGGCTAGAGAAAAGTAAAGGCACCTGATCTCTAGGCTGATCATCGAATTGTACAGAGCCCTGATAAAAACTGTTCAAACAGTGGTGAGATAAACCAATAACAGCTGAGTTACTAAAACTCAAATCACAAAATAAAAATAGGCAAAGAACAGAGAGTTATGAAGCTGAAGTGACACAGAGAAGAGAAAAGGGCCATGGAATAGAGAAGTCATTAACAAGGTGATGCTGTTTAGAAGAATCTGTGAAATAGATAAAAGAAAGCATATTGGGGTTGTCAATTTGAATAACTTGATAAGCTGCTTAAGAAGTCAGTCATTTGGATCTCATCCTGTATTACTTCATTATCTATTAAAAAATAAAATACCTATGGTTGAGTACTTTGTAGAGAGGTGTATTTGTCTCAAGATTTTAGTGAGTGGAGTGTCAAATAGCATGTCACTGCTCCCCTGGGCTGCATGACAATATGGTAGAGAAACTAAAGGGAACTGGTCTCATGCAGAAGTGGCTGAGTGAATTGTTCTTAACTTTATAACAACCTGTAAGAACTCACATTCCAAGACCAGCACTAATGACTTCTAGCATTAGTGCCCCCAATGACACAATCACCTCATACTAGACTCACCTCTTAAAGATGCCTCTGCTACAAAAATTTCTAACTTCATATGTATATATTATTTCATACATATACCTATGATAGATACAAAAGTATTCTCCTAAGTGCCAGGAATTTTCTTAACTATGCAGAAATAGAAATTAATAAAATGTACCTTTAAATTTTATGAATCTTATGTTCTAAAGAGGGCATACCAATAAAAAAAGAACATGTTTTTGCATTCAAAAGTAACATAGCATGGTAGCACATGACTATAATAACATCCCTCTGGAAGCAGAGAGAGGAGGATTATGAATTAATGGCCATCCAGGGCCACAGAGTGAGATGCTGCATCCAAAAAACCAAACAAGAACAAGACACACACACACACACACACACACACACACACACACACACACACAGGGGTGGGGTGGGGAAGAAGGTAGTATAGTAGAAGAGAAGTATTATATATACACAATGGTCAAAAAGAATATCTTAGATGGGATTACTATGTAATCCAGACTGGCCTCAAACTCTTGATTCTCTGACCTTAGCCTCCTAAATTCTGGGATTATAGGTGTGTGTATCTAAAGACTTTTAAGCAAATATTCATAGAAACTTTGTTTCTAATAGTTCTAAACTAGAAGCAACTACTTTGGAAACAAGAGACGAATACATAAGTGAACTGGTACACTTATACAATGGAATGGAAGGCAACAATAGAAAAGCAGTGATGGGCCTTGGGAGATGGCTCAGTGGGTAAAGTGCTTGTCATGAAAGTAAGAGGATGATAGTTTGGGTCCCTAGAACCCACAAGGCAATCACCTGAAGGGGCAAAGAGGAGGTCCCCAGAGCAGCTGCCTAGAGAGAAAAGTCTTATTAGAGAATTTTGCATTTGACTCATGTGCTGGAGTTTTAGTGTCAACTTGACACACCTGGGTTGAGGGAGCCTCAATTGGGGAATTTCCTTCATTGGACTGGCCTGTGGCCATGTCCATGGGGCACCTTCTTGATTGTTGAGTGATGTGGGAGGGCCCAGCCCACTGTGGGTAGTGCCACCCCTGGACAGGTGGGCCTATGTTGCATAAGAAAGCAGGCTGAGCAGGGGTTGGGAGACTAAGCCAGTAAGCAACATTCCTCTATGGCCTGTGCTCCAGCTCCTGCCTCCAGGTTCCTGCCCTGAGTTCCTACCTTGGGCTCCCTGGTGACCAGGGAGATGTAAGACAAATAAACCCTTTCCTCCCCAAGTTGGCATTGGTCAGAGTATTTTGTCACAGCAACGAAGAACAAACTAGGACAACTGAGAAACTTTACTTCACAAAATAAGGTAGAGGAGAGAGCAAGGAAGATTCGTGACATCAACCTTGGGCCTCCATATGCATGTGCACCCATGTGTGAACACGCATACACATGTATACCCCCCCCCACAATACACATGAAAAGAAGAAAAAGACAAAAAAGCAACGAATTGCTGCTGCATACAATCTGGATGATTTCAAAAGCATAATGCTAAAGAATGCACCCACAAATGTCTCCCTATGTGCCATATGATTTATATAGTATTTCAGGAAGAGACAAAAGTATAGTGATAGCAAATCAGAAATTAATCTGAAACCAGAGGTACAGGGAGAGAAGTAAGCAGATTGAAGCACAGCAGAAATTTGAAGGCTTCTGGAAATATTCTCTATCTTGATTATGGTGGTGATTATACACCTAATAACACTTGACACAGTGTATTAAAATTTACATTTAAATTGGAGAGTTAAATTATACCTTAAAGTCAAAATTTAAAAGTAGCTAAAGAAAAATGAAGTCTGATACATACTCAGGTTGAGAGAAGAACAGGGTTCTCTGAGCCACATCGTAGGTCACCTCACAATGCAGGAGTCTGAGGAACAAAACATTTATTCATAGAATAAGTAGGAAAAGGCCAAGTGCACAGGGCTAAGTGGACGGGGAGCAAGGTCTGCCGAACTCTAAGCATATACAAACGCTTAGAGGCAAGACAGAGGAGACTTTGGAGATGTTGGTGACAGAAGAGGGAAGAAAAAAAATCAGTGTAAAGAGACAGGCTGGACAAGACATGGGACTTTCTGTTAGGCTGAGATTTTAGGCCTTCTCACCATGAAATTAAATGATGTAACTTTTAATTTTTTGAGAATGTCTTTGATTGATGTGTGGTTAACAGGCTGTATGGAATGAACACTGCATGATAGAAACTGTCATATGTTTTGGGAATTTAGGGAAGGATGGAGAGGGGTAGGTGGACTTCAGAAATATTTAGGACATGAAATTTCCTTCAGGAGTAGAATGGGAAGAACTCAAGAATAGCTCTTTAGGGACCGGAGAGATGGCTCAGTGGTTAAGAGCACTGACTACTCCTGCAGAGGACTGGGGTTGGATTCCCAGCATTCATATGGTGGCTAACAACCAACTGTAACTCCAGTTCCAGGGGATCCAATGCCCTCTTCTGACCTCTGTGAGCATTGCATGACATGGATGTACCTACCTATATGTAGGCATGTACACTCATACACACAAAAATAAAAATAATAAAATATTTTTGAAAAGCATAACTCTTTAGATTGGTAGCTGGGTGAAAGATGGTACTATTTTCTGGATAAAGAACAAAGGAACAGGAAAAAGTTTGGGGACAAAGTCATGACTTTAATTTTGTACCTGTTACTTATGGGTGACTGGGAGGTAGTCCCACTGTTTTAGTTAGTTGGAGATGTGGTCTGTTACTTAGAAGGTAGGTCTAGGTTGTAGGCAGATTCACATCTTCAGAACGTAGGTGGCAACTGGAAACACAGAATGATGATCAAGGAGATGAGGGCATGAGGGATGAGATCTAGGACAGAATTCTAAAGAAATTCCAGTACTTAAGGGTGAGGTCAGAGGAAAATTAAGAAAGCACTGTATTGTAGAATCCACTAGAAGGAGTGACAGGTCAACAGTATCAAGTGGAGTTGTTTTATTGGAAAAAGGATGATGTTTAAGATTTTTAATTAGTATGTGTTATAAAATTTTGGGAGGTACTTTTTATAATAAAAGATGAATCACTTTAAAAGGGAAAAGATAGTTTGATGGCTAATCAAAAGGGCAGTACATTTTGTGCAGGGATGGAAGAACTCACAGCTTAATATTATTTTATTTTGTTATCCCCTTTGGACTTTCCTCCCCCATTAGAGACTTTTAGAACACTAAACATTAAAGAGTTTCTAAAAATCCATTTATATACATTCTGGGTGGAGAAGCTTACACAAGATAGTCCCTTATTTACAAATCTATGAGCAAGAACATGCTTTTCGCAATGCTGGCTTAATGAATACTATCCAGCCTAATCCCCTTTTTCCTTTGGTCTCTTTCATTCCCTAAATGAGTGAGACTAAGTTTGAAGAGATCAATGGGAAAAGTTTTTTGATCTCTCTAAGCAAAGTGTTTGTTGACCAGGTAAGAGGATCAGTCTCACTGGTGGATCAGAAGTTGTTTTTAACCAAAGTCCCAGTTGCTTTCAAAGTGATCTTTCCTCAAAGTCAGCATTCCTGGTCCACGAGGGAAGCTGGGACAAAAGTCTCCACTTCTTTAGATGCCGTGTCTTCTTTTCTTTTTTCTGATTTCTTGTCTTATTCGTCTTCCCTTTAAAAGGGAAGAAGTAGAAAGCCAGATGATTAACCAGAATCGAACATCAGAATTTTCGTTAAAGATGGAACAGAGCATTTTTAAGGAACCAAGTAAAGACTATAGTTACATGAGCTCAGGTAAAGGTCTTGGAAATGGGTATAGGACCCTTACTAAATCATGTGTGCAATCAGTGGCAATTTATGCTGCTATTTCTCTGATTCAAATGAAAGGGAAGGAAGAAATCCAGTTATCAATTGTCTCCCAGCTCTAAATGTACTTTTAATAATACCTGCCTGGGTATTATAGATTAGACTCTGTACGCATTTGCCTGTTATAGTACATGATGTTAAGTTTTGTCTATGGTTATTGGTTGGAGGACAGGCTAGGAAGATAAGATCTTTTCTTCCTAGTTCCTATACTACATTTTGCCATTCTCTGCTTCTGATGGAGGGTCTATCATTGGCCAGTGTATATGGGGGCCATCCACTTGTACTCTGCCTCAGATGTGCCCTGCCCCCCAAATGCACAACCCTTTTGAGATTTTATAGGTCTACCTAGACCGTTGATTGCATTGCTGCAGTCCTTTCCTTATCACCTTGGCATAGCTCAGACCCCATTCCACCCATGGCACTCTGATTTCTTTCCTGAATCTACCCTCCAGCCTTGATCTAACTACACTCCAGGTTGTTTGCTTTAACTGTACTGCTGTGGTTGCTGCTCCAGGCCTCCTGCCAGCAACAGTACCTTAACTCTCTCTCGCTCTCTCTCTACTCCTTAGAGCATTATTCCTTGGTAACTGGTAAGTGTGGCTTGAGTAACCAAGCTGAGCCAGTGTCTCCACTGTCTAGTGGACTGCAACCATATTTTCTCCACTGAGGGTTTTGCTCCAGTCTTAGAGAAGATACCTTCCTAAATTTCTGCCTTGTGTACTTTCAGCAGATATCCTATTTTCTTTAATTTTTTTCTATATCTTTATGGCTACTCTCTTTCATAAATATTTTCTGAAAATACTAAACTTCTCCTGCTCAGTTTACTATGTGGCTCCTGGCTCTTTATAACATCCAAATTGATATATTATCCTTACCTTAATATAGTGCATACTGGTCAGATTAATCTGATTAGCTTGCATTTAAAATACCAACCAACAAATAAACAGAAAATAAAACAAATAATTTAATTTCCAAACTACAACTACCCTGGAATGATTCTGCTTTGTCTGACACTTAAGATCCTCCATAATCTGGCCCCTGTCTACCTTTCCAATCTTATTTTCCATTTTTTTCCTACTGTAACTAAAGTATGGAGCTTTGTACATATTGAAAACCCAGACATTAATTTGATTTTAGTGCTATCATTTGTTATTAAACAGACAATGACATGATCTTAGGTTCCTTTGAATTTCCATTTATTCATCCAAAGAATGAGAACACTATTAGCTGTGCTGTGTACCTTATAGGAGTGTTGTGGGATTAAACCAAACAATGAACATGAAAATACCCTAAGAATTTTAAGTTTTGGGTTCATTTGTAATGTATTGCTGCAGATTTTGTATAGCGTTTTCTACTCCCCTTGCCCCATGCAGTAACACATGAAAAATAACGAAAATCACTGTCAAGAATTCATCCAGTACTTCTAGATTGGTGAAGAGGATTAAGATAATACTTTCCTTTAGAACTCAAAATTTTATCTTATTTTTATATTTTATTCTTTAAATTTATTTAGGATGCCTGGGATAAAAAATTACAAGTACCTTGCCTTGCTGTAAATTTGAGGGTGGAGAAGAACAATTGTCTTTTTCAAACCCGTCCCTAGGGGAGTCATCTATTTCTTGGTAAACAGATAAATTTATACATATGTGCAAATGTATCAAAGTATTATTCCTATCTGTATTGGTTCTACAAGGACAAAATATGTAGAAGTCCTTTGTGAACTATGAGATAAGGGGAAATGAATTTTAATGAATAAGCCAGAGAAGGATAGGCTTCTGAGATGGTAAGGAATTCAACCAATTTCCAACTAAGATTCCAAATTCGTTAAAGGGCATTCAGTTTGCAATAAAAGATGAAGGACCTGCCTGCTTATGTAAGAAGAGGCAGATTTCTCCAGTTGCTCATGGACTGAACTCGTCTTCATTGGGCATCAAGCCAGCCTGTAGACGTTTTCATCAGCAGGTGCTTCATCTGAATTCCTTGTTATCTTAGATCTAATGCTGAGGAGGAAAGCCAATTCCAGGAGAACCTGAGACATGAATATAAAAGGCATTTAAATTTTTATTTAAAACAACTTCCTTAGGGAGGAAATATAGGGTTCTTTCTTTTGTAGCCTAAAGAGGAGGACAGTTCAACAGAAGGTGAAAATAGAGAAGTCATTTCTGGTCTTGCTTAGACAAAACTTTCATTATTTAACATTTCTATAGAGCCTTTGTATTTTTCAAAGACCTTTACAAATGTGTTTTCTCCCATGTAACAGACTTCTGATCAAAGCAGATTGGATTCATCTTTCCATATTCTACATGAGAGAAGAGTTCCAGAAAAGTGAAATCACCTTCTTGGCATTTACTTCTTGGGTGAATCAAAGGTAGAATGACGTTTTGAGCCTTTGCCACAGTTCTTGGCATAATTTCTTTGCAACGTGTTATTTATTGTCTTGATTAAATCTCTACAAATTGGTTAAAATCTTAATCTAAGAAGGCAAATCTAGAATTCTAAATAGAGGATTCTCAGTGGGGAGGCTTGAGGTTTTGTGAAAATTGAGATTCCTTTGGGTTACTAGGTTTAGAGGGCTGTGGTGAAGGGTGATGTGGTTCGTAGACTTCAGCGAAGAAAAGCCCTAGATTGTGTGGAGGTGCTCCTTCAGGGTCCCCTGGGGATTATGGCTATATCATTTTATAGAAAAAAATATGAAAGTGATGCTTGGAGTACTGGCAGCAAGGAAGTGGTTCAAATCAGCCACTGAGATTTTTGTCCAGTTTTCAAGTAGCCAGTCAATCTTTATGTGTTCAAATTCTTTTTTTCCCAGTGGAGAACCTGGCCAGTTTCCAATTTTTTGACACCATAATTTAAATTATTTATTTCTTTGCAATGTGAATCTGTTTCAATATTGATGTAAGACTGCTGACTAGTGCATTATTACCAAATACCCGATAGGCACCTCAATAAATATTTATTAATGTTAATGATAAGAACGATCCTTTTCAATATTTATGTTTGAAATATGTACTCTACCAAGACTGCAACAGGGAAAACTTTCAGATAATTACATTTTCAGTTATATCTAGTGAGTTATTTCCTGGAGTCTCAAATTTTGTTATAGACATGATTATGGTACCTTTCTGAATCTCAAGGTTATTGGCAAAAATTAGTCTTATTTTATATATAGGGAGTATAAAACGGAGATGGAATGATTTGCAAAAAGTCTCATGGTGGATTCAGATAAAATAAGGAGTGAATGTTAAGGTCTTTGGTTCCACAAATTTCACTTAAGTAGTCTGGCTTTGGGAACTAAATTAAATGAGGCATGGATAGCTCACATTTATAAAACTGTCAGGCCTAAAATTTGATTTTGAGAAGTGACTTTTGACTCTGTGAGATCTGGCAGGTAGAGACTGACTGACCTCCCTGCTTCCCCTTGAACTTACTCTGTGATTGTCCCTGATGATTCAGAGGGTAGAAGGTAATATTATCTAGTCTGGCTTTGGGAACTAAATTAAATGAGGCATGGATAGCTCACATTTATAAAACTGTCAGGCCTAAAATTTGATTTTGAGAAGTGACTTTTGACTCTGTGAGATCTGGCAGGTAGAGACTGACTGACCTCCCTGCTTCCCCTTGAACTTACTCTGTGATTGTCCCTGATGATTCAGAGGGTAGAAGGTAATATTATCTATTTATATTACTTTTCTCTGTTTTTTTTAAATCAGCAAATAAATATAGAAATCAAGCCAGTACTTGTTTTTTAATATACAAAACCCATAGTTTTGAAGGTATAACAATTGAAGTTAGAATAGTTTTTAGTACTTTCTTAGTCGAAGCAGAGCATGGCTTTAGCAATTATTATAGAACTAAATATCAGTAAATACTTTAGAAGTAAATCACCTGCTTATTTTTGTGACTTCATGCACGAATAGAATGAGTGACTGGTCTATATATTTAAAATAATAGAAATAAATAATTTTGTACATTTTTTTCCTTGTGAAAATTCTGTCATATAAAGTAGCTCCAACTATTAGGTATTCTTATTACTTATTTTAAATAGTATTTCTTCAAAGGTGATCTGTAATTTGCTTGTGTCACAGACATCTGAGACAGTTATTAAAATTCAGAGGCTAGGACTTTATTGCAGATCTACTGAACAAAATTCTCAACACTGGGGCCAAGAAATCTGTATTTTAAATAAGCTTCTAGGTGACTTCAGTGTGAGAAGATGGGGAAGTGAAGCAGAGCCAAGGACATGGAGGGCATGATACACTGTGGTGTTTGGATCAGATCTTGGAGGGGATAGGGATTCAAGATAGGCAGCAATAGAAATTAACTGGATTCAGTTTAGTTACTTTTATAAATTATTTATTTAGGCAATAAATCCCACTATCAAGAAAGATAGGTGAGGCTGAATGTCTTAGAATTTTATTCTTATATAAGGTTATTTTGAAGGGCATCAGATGTATATTATTTATTCTTGATTATGCTGGTATTTACTAATGGTTCTCGTGTGTGTGTGTGTGTGTGTGTGTGTGTCTGTGTGTGTGTGTGTGTGTGTCTGTGTCTGTGTCTGTGTGTGAGAGAGACAACCCATATAAACAGCCCTTATTTTTTATTATTTACATAAAAAGTGAAATATGGAGGTTGCATGACATGGGTGCACTTACATACATGCAGGGAAAACACACACATAAAAATAAAAGACAATAAAAACTTAAAATGTTAAAAAAATTAACGTATGGTGAGAGACCCTCAGGCGCAAACTGACAACAGTGTTAATAGAGTCTCAACCACAAAACCACAGGCACTAAATGCTGTCATTGTATTAAAATGAAATGAAAAACATTCTTGATGCAGTTTGTTCAAGGCCAGCCAATTTTATAGAGCCCATTTTCTTAGCAATTTATACCGGCTTGAGTATATTTGTCATTATATTATCTGCCTTCTGTTTAAATAAAAGTCATGATAGTCTGTTGAACCACCCCACATGTGGCTTAAGTCCGTAAAGAGTGATTCCTCATGTACATTCTAGCCTACACAGGCTATCAGGAGGACGGTGGAGCTTTACTGCATGTAGGGATCCCACCCTTCTCAGCGAATCATTCTACCATCCTCTAAAGCCTTCAGACAAGTGGAAAGAGAGAGAGAGCAGAGAAGTTACATATGCTCTTCACCTTCTACCCCAACATGTACCCTCCTTTCCTAGCATTCTACTGCTGAGAACCAGTCACATGATGTTACTGAACTGTAAAGACACAAGGAGGTGGTTGAAGGGTTTGGTCTAATACCTCAAGAAAGAAGAGAACAAGCACTTGGGAAGTAGGGGAGAAGAGGAGGGAAGAAGGCAAAATTAGGCCAACCTTGGCTACAAAGCGAAATCCTGTCTTAAAGAGCTAAGGGCTGAGGATATAGCTTACTTGTAAAGTGCTTACCTAACATGTCCAAGGCCATGGGTTCCAAACCCAATAAAAAAGAGGTAACAGAACCAGCTTTTGCCAGAGTGGATTCTTCTTCAAGGTCAATCACCAAATAGATATATCAGGAAGTAGGAACTGCTTAAGTAGGCTGACCAGGTATTTCACAACTTACACATGCCCTTTGTAGCTGAGGACAACTTGCCCAAGGTGGCCTAGGGCAGATTTTTGTCAAACTTTGTTTTTGTGACTCAGGTTAGCCTCAAACTCTTGGTCTTCCTGTCTCAGCCTCCTCAGTGCTGGGATTACAGGCATTTACCACCATGCCTGGCTCATTATTAAAAAAACATTTTTTATTATTTTTAAATTTCATACAATATATTTTTTATCATATTTAAATCCCTTCCCATATCTGTACCCCCTTTTAAAATCCACACCAAATTTATATATATAGTCAAGTTTGTGTTCTCAAATGCCCTTCAATGTGGGTTCATCTACTGGAGTCTGGCCAACCTACTAAGAATTTCAGCCTTAAATGAGATTAAATCTTCCCTTACCAGCAGTTATTTGTTGTCAGTAGTTCCCCAGATAGGGCTGGGGTTTCTTACCCACTTCCCCAGGTCTATGCTGGGATTTTGTCTGGCTTGAGTTTATATAAGACTTGCCAATGCCATCAGCATTATTGTGAGTTTATATGAGTTAACTGACTAGTTGTCTGGAAAACTCTGTTTCTTTATGGTCATCCATCTTCTTTGGCTCTTACAGTCTTTCAGGCCCATCTTCCACATTGGTACTTGAGCCTTGAGAGGCAGAAGTTTGATATAATTGTCCTATTCAGGGATAAGCAGTCTGCAGCATCTTGTTCTCTGCATGTTGGCTAGTTATGGTTCTCTGTGTTAATCATCATCTGCTGCATAAGGAATCTTCTCTACAGAGAGTTGAGAAATGCATTTATCTATGGATATAAGAATAAGTTATTAGAAATCAGTTTAAGACTATATCTATTTAGCACACTAGTTGTATTAGGTTTTGTCCCATGGCATGTGGACTCTCTAGCCTCAGTCTCATAGGCCTGATATCAGTATCAGGTATGGGCTCCACCCTATGAAGTGAACTTTAAATCCAATGAAAAAGTAGTTGGTTACTCCTATAATATCTGTGCCATTATTGCACAGTGGATATATCTTCCATGTCAGTTGTTGTAGCTCACAAGATTCACATCTGGGAAAGGGTCATGCTAATTTTTCTCTTTAGGTGGCTTACATTTCACCTTCCATCACTATGAAAGCTAGACAGTGGAGATGAGGAGATAGAATGCAATGATTTTGAGGGGAAAGGGAAATAATAAAGAAGGGATAAAGGGGGTGGGGAATGGGAAGGCAGGGCACAAGAGGGAGTATGGGAAGGGATAACTAACACTAGAGATTTTCAGAAAAAGCCATATGGAAACCTACTACTATAGAAGCTTCTGAAATTATATACACTATAAAAAGAGATTAAAAGGAGTTGTAACAGAGGACATTGCCCCTACTAGATACCATGGGCTTGCAAAGTAAAATCCTAATGCCAGGAATGTACTCTCTTTTTTGAAGCTATTGACCAGAGGTCCCATAGACCCTCAAACAATACTGTCTATTGTTCTTGTTCTTTGTTACCCATCAGAACTTCATGGTAAGACTCTATTGTTTAAGATATTACATACATGAACTGTAGAACAAACAAGGAGAAATCAAGCTGGTGTTGACTTCATAAAAAATATTTTGACTGCACTCCAGTAAGAAATATATTTTTCAAAGTAACTAAATAAATATGCATGCATACACACACACAATCACAAAACCAAAAATTGTATAATAGGTAACCTTACTGTAGGTGTCATACTTTGATATTTTCTGTCATACTCTGATATTTCTTCCTTTCCCTCACCCTCACCCTCTTCCCATCCTCTCCACCTCCCCTTTCCCTCCTCTCTGTTCATTTTTCTCTTTCTTCTTCTTTCCCACTGTTTTTCTTTTCTCTATTATCTTTTGCTAGATCTCATTTATAGTTTGGGTGTGTGTGTTCTGTTCTATTCTATCTATAGTGTTGTTTGCTGCTGAGGTGAGATGCTCAGTAGACTTTGAGTCTGGCCTTCCTCAGATGCAGAGAGACAGTTCTCACTGCGGACCTTTATGCACACAAAAGATTACAGTTAACTCCGGATCACTGTAAACTGTCTTCTGCTGCTGCCAAAACTGGCAGATTTCACAAATAAAGAGTACAGCATAAATTTTCGAATAAATAACGTACGGTTCTCTTGGTATAACTATGTTCTCTGTCATACTTGAAACATATTACTAGAAATTATTAATTGAAGTTAACTATCTTTTTTTCTAGCTGTCCATATATTTATAAGAGATGCAGAATCTCTTATGAATTGCACAAAGTTGGGTCTTTCTTTTTCTATACAATACAACAATATTTTTATTTGGTTTTTAATTTTTATTTTGTTTGCGTTTAATATACTTATATAGATTAAATGTCTGACTGCTGCATTATTTTCTTGATTTTTTGCTTCTACCTCCTTTTCTTCTTTGTTCTTTCTTTCATGGAGGGGGACAAAGAAAGATTAAATTTTGTTTTTACATGTAAGTCACATTTTAATCATTATGTGTGTATATATATATATATTTTCTTTTCTTTCTTCTTGTTGAGACAGGGTCTCCCTGTAGGCCCAGATGGCCTGGAACTCACTATGTAGACCAGGCAGGCCTTGAAGTCACAGAGATCTGCCTACCTCTGCCTCCTGAGTGCTGGGATTAGAGATGTACACCCCCATGCCTGACACAATCATTATATTTTATTTTGCTACTTTATCATTGTATTATATTTAGAATGTTTTTTTAAAGATCAAGGCAGCCATCCTTACCTTATCACAATCTACAAAGAATAGTACATCTCTACATGTGAATATAAGAATTTTATTCCAGTATAGTTAAATATAACCTTTCTTTTAAAAAATATATATGTATTTATTGAATTCTTGAGGATTTCATACAATACATCTTAATCCTATTTAGAATCCCTCCTCTGGACTTCCCATAACCCCTCCCCACTGGATTTCATGCATTCTGTCATATATGTTAAAGCCTATAGAATCATGTTTGTGTACCCAGATATCCCTCTATGTGAATTCATCCATTGAACCTGGTCAGCCTATCTGGCATCACTCCCTTAAAGATCAAGTCTCTCTCACCTAGCAGTGATCAGCTTCTAATAGTTCCTTGGTTAAAACTGGGGTTTCTTGCCCATTTCTCCAGTTCTATACTGGATTTTTTTTCTGATTAAGTTTGCATGGGTCTTGTGCATTTTCATGCCATTGCTGTAAATTCATATTAGCAAGTTCTCAGAAGCCTGAAAAACAGTTTCCTTATGGTCATGCACCATCTCTGGCTCTTATAATTTTTTTTGTGCCCTCTTCTGCAATGGTCCCTGAGCCCTGGGTGTATGAGGTTTAATATAGGAGTCCTATCCAGAGACACACACTTTGCAGTCTCTTATTCTCTACATTTTGACCAGTTGTGGTTTTCTGTGTTAATCATGCTCTGTTGCATGAAGAAGCTTTGATGATGAGAGTTGAGAGATACATTAATACTCTAATACTCTATCTCCTGTTCCACTATGATCCCTGAGCCTTAGGTGCAGAGGTTGCATTGTAGATGTGTCACTTAGGGCTGGGCATCTCACAGACACTTATTTTCTGTGTCTGACCTGTTTTGGAACTCTGTAAGTCTCCATCTGTTGCAAAAAGAAGTTTCTTTGATGAGCAGTGAGAGGTATACTTATTTTATGTAAATATAAGGATATATATTTTGCATATAGTAAGAAGTTACATTTGTTTAGGGGTGTGACAGATGTAGGTTTTCTCCAGCATCTGTGACCTCTCTAGCCATGCGTATTTGGCTGTGTTTACAGTACCAGACATGAGTTCCTTCCCATTGAGTGGGCTTTAAGTCCAATTACATAGCTGTTGTTTACCCCCCCCCAATAAAATTGCAACTACTGTACTCTAAAGATAGTTTGCTGTGCCAGTCTTTGTTGTGGTTATTAGGCTTTAAAGCTGGGGTTGGACCATTGATTGATTTTCTCCCTTAGCAGCTTACATAGTATCTTCTGAAACTATAAGAGCTAGTCTTCAGGGAGGAGGCTTCCAGGTCAGTTCCAACTCCATTGCTCTAAGTCCTATGTACAAAGTATATCCTGTCTTCAGCAATAGGGTCTTACCTTCAATTAACTACCTACAGTAGATGGGACAATGCAGAGGAGTGTTCTTAGTTGTTATTTATTTATTTTAGGTACTGATAATAAGGAAGTCAAACAGGCATTATATACAGGCTTCAGGGACAGAAGCACTGAGGCTGTGAGTTTTGCAGTGAGGCAGGGAAAGGAAAGAAATCATGCTCAAGCTCAGGTGGCGGTTGCAGAGAAATAGATAGCTAGGATTGAGTGGTACTTACTTGAGGAAGAGAAGATACCAATAGGGAAATGGGTGGGCACCAAAAGCATTACTAGAGTATTTTTTGAGACAGAGTCTTACTATGAAATCTTGAATTCATGTTCTGCTGGCCTCAGCCTTCTGAGCGCTAGGATTACAAGGGTGAGGTATAGCTCCCAACTCCTGGTGGTGGGAATCCTGACCTACCAATGCCTCTTATCCCTCTATTCATACACCCCTGGAGATCACACTTCTTTTCCTCAACTTTTCTTTTTGTCACCTGAGTTCTGATGGAGATTTGGCTGATGAACCTGACTGGGAACATAGAGGTGGCAAGCCTTTAATGTGGTAAGAAGGCATATCGATAGAAGGGACTGTGTTCTTGGAATTTTTAACAGGAATTATGAATGACTTTCTCATAAGAACCTGGTCTTAAGTGGTGACATGTTCAATGGAAAAGATCCTTCAAGAAACCCCACAGAAGACTATTAAAAGCAAATTCCTTGGCTTTTGTGTATGTAGGATGAAGTCCTGGATTCCACATTTGTTTTTTTTTTTTTTTTTTTACAAGAATCACACTTTGGAAAAAAGTTAATAAAGTATAGCATGGCATATTATAGTACCTGATAGAAAATGTAGTTTGGCATTGTATTAATAAATTACAGTAAATAACAGTAATATTAATAATAACAGCAATATAAGCATAGTATAAGTTTAATTAGCATTCATAAATGTTCTGGAAAGGGTCCTTCCTTTTTATCTATTTTCTAACTAATGATCTAGAGAAGACTTTTGGACCCCAACTCCTTCCCAAATTAGAGTCAGGACTAATACAAGTGCCATCTAGTGGTTAATAGAGTTTGTCCTAAAAACAAACTCATTAAAATCCTAGAGAATTTGATTTTCCATTTTACCAGCTAGAGGTACTAGCTAGCACATGCCAAGAATGGTTCCATTTCTGATGTTGCCACAGCCTATGCAGCTGTGGTTTCCCCATCTCTGAAGCAGCTATCAAGGACAGGAGGGCCTGGCCCACAAAGTTGTTCTGCTATATAGAAATTATTCCCCAAGTCTGTCATCAAGAAGTTGTACAGTATTTGGTATTTATTCATTTGTTCTTCAGGCATTAATTTCGGTCAAGATTTATTTATTAAGTGCCAACTGGGATTAAAACACTATGCTGGGGAATAAAAGATTCATTAGACTGGATTTTCTATCCTTTCAAGGGCTTGATGTTTAATAGGCAACATACACTTCAGTACCTCTAATTAAACTGGTTTTGTGAGATTTATAAAGATGACTCAGTCATGATCCCAATTTTAAGGGATTTAAGCCTATTAGAGGGAAGAGGAAACTCTTAGCACTGCTCTAGGTACACTTTTGTGGGAGCTAACACATGACTAGAAAGTGGAATAATGGGGGCTGGAGAGATGGCTCAGTGGTTGAGCACTGGCTGCTCTTGTAGAGGACCCGGGTTTGATTCCCAGCACCCACACGTCGGCTAACAATCATCCATAACTCCAATTCCAGGGGATCTGATGTTCTCTTTTGCCCTCCATGGGTATTGCATGACACGGGTATTCTTACATATAACTGTATACATAATATAAAAATAATCAATAAAATATTTAAAAAATATTTAAAAAGGAAATAGAGTAACAGAAGACAATGGCTGGATTTTGTGCTCCATCTGCAAGTGCTACACAAAGCGGCAAGCTGTCTCCTCAGCTCATCACTCTCTGCCTTCCTACCCACCATAGCCCCACACATTCTGGAAAAAACACACAATGGTGTATATAGAAGGTGAGGCAAATGACTTATGTTTTCATATATGTGGTTGTCAACTGCAACCCAGCAGCTTTATAAAATACAGGTTGGCCCTGCCACTGTGGTTACCATTCAAGTCATCTAATTAAAAATCTTTTATATAGATTTTAGTTAAAACAGCAAATGGGTCCAAACAAAAAGTTCTGGTGGATAGTTTTTGGTTAATCCGATGATGAAAAAAGCTGATATCACAAGTTGAACAACGCAGCAAAGCTTGTATTTGAATTTAGGTCTGGTAAGTTAATAGTAATACTCCAAATTCTTTCCCTTAAAGCAGCTTTAAATTTTGTAGTGTTTCTCAAACCTCACCTCCACCCTATTTTCCGCCTTCAGGGTCATGAAAGATTGGTTTTGTTGACTTAATAGCAAACTGCTATTTTTACTGTAAATCTTTTCAAACTTTCAGAGGTAGATTTCATTTTAATGGTTTGAATTTATGGATTTTTTTCCCAGTGCTTTTCTAGGTTCTTGTTCTGATTACTGAGATGGAATAGGTAATTTAAAAATGATTTATAAGCCTGATAATATATGTGACATTCATATTACTTAATAAAGTCTTCAAGGGAAAATTAATCTTAATTGTTGTATGTGCATGTGTGAGTGGGGTGTGTGTATGTGTGTATACATGTTTGCAGCATTGAGAACGTACATGTATGTGTTTGTGTTGAGGCCAGAGGTTGACATTGGTATCTTCCTTGTTTGCCCTCCACTTTTTAAACTCAGGCAGGATCTCTCACTGAGCTAGGATCTTGCCTGTTCAGCTAGTCTAGCTAGCAAGCTTGCTGTGGGGATCCCCTGTCTGCTGAAGATGGGGTTAAAGGTGGGCTGCCATGCCCTCCTGGCTTTTATGTGGGTGTTGGGGATCCAAACTCTGGTCTTCACATTTGCTCAGTAAGTGCTTTAACCACTAAGCTATCTCTCATGCCTCCAACTTTACATTTTAATAAAAAAGTCCCTAAGCCACTACTCATTGAAAATCATTAATGATAGCAATTTACATAACGATGCTATTTTTAAAAATAGATATAAGAAGACATTTTGGGTGATTTATTGTTTAATAAATACTGGTTATATTTATCTATTAGCAAAATCTATCATCTATCTATCTGTCTGTCTATCTATCTAATCTATCTAATCTATCATCCATCATCTATCATCTATCTATCATCTATCTATCTATCTATCATCTATCTATCTATCTATCTATCTATCTAATCTATCATCTATCATCCATCATCTATCTATCATCTATCTATCTATCTATCTATTATCTATCTATCTATCTATCTATCAATCATCTATCTATCTATCCTCTATCTATTCATCCATTTTGTTTAAAGGTACCATTTAACTTGACAAACATGAAGGGCACTTGTGGATACTTTTGCACTTGGTAATGAAGTGAGTAGTATTGGTTAATATGATTTGTGCTTACACAAACTTCATGGCTCTAATACAGTCTTTGTGAGTCTCATGATTTTTCAAAAAAGAGAAGAGGCAGCCATGAGCTGCAAACTGTCTGTTCCTTCCAACCTATGTGCTGAGCATGGGCTACAGCAGCTTCTCTGTACTCAGTGCAGGATGCTGCCCTCAGACTCTCCTGAGAGGCACAGCACTGGCTATGACTCCTGCATGGGGCAGGACAAGATTATTTTTGTGTTTTCTATCAACTTCTGGTTTTGACGGTCAAATATATTTGGACTTAATGTTTATTGTCAGTGATTGAGCCAACAACCTGACATAAACTTTCCAACCAATAGATAAGGTTTAGACCCAGCACCTTTCATAAAGGTACTCTATCCATTCATCTATCCATTATCCATCCAGTCATTTTGTCAAGAAATTTTTCAAGAAATTTCTTCCTCAAGAAATTTTTAGTAAGCATTATCTATGTATCAGGTATCATTCTAGGTGCTAGAATTTCAACAACCCTAAAATAGAGACATAACTTCATCCATAAAATGATGATAAAATAGATGATATATATGATACCTGATATGCAGAGGATAAAATGCCAACATTTATTATGACATAGCACACTAGTGGGGTTGTATGACTTAAAATTGTGTGAAGGTATATAAGGACCCCTAGGTTAAACTGGAATAGGGGTTTAAAAATGTTGGCCACTTCTGTTACTGTTTTCCATAAGCCTTTCTAGGTATAGATAATGTAAAAATATTGGTACATCAATCTCTCCAGGTAGCTAAATATCAAAAAGAATTGAATGCTCATTTGTTTAAAAAAGAAGAGTAACTTAAATACAAACTTTTTTGGCTGCTGGGTATCAAACCCAGGGCCTTGTGCAGATTAACCAAGTGCTGTACTACTGAGCTATATCCAAGCCAACACAAACATTTTTAGAGCAAGTCCACAACAAATGTATAATTTGTTCCATAGTGTCTATAATTCAAATACTTAAAAAAGTTTTGTTAGAAATATGCGTCATATAGTAACTTAAATACAAACTTTTTTGGCTGCTGGGTATCAAACCCAGGGCCTTGTGCAGATTAACCAAGTGCTGTACTACTGAGCTATATCCAAGCCAACACAAACATTTTTAGAGCAAGTCCACAACAAATGTATAATTTGTTCCATAGTGTCTATAATTCAAATACTTAAAAAAGTTTTGTTAGAAATATGCGTCATATACATATGTGTATTTTTCTTCCCTCCCCCTTCCTCTCTCCCTCCCTCCATCCGTCCCTCCCTCTGTCTCTCCTTCTTTCCTTTTGAGGCAGGTTTTGTGAGGTTTTTGTTTTTTTTGTTTTTTTTTTTTTTTTTTTTTTTTTAGGAAGAGCAGCCCTGGGGTTCAAAGATGTTTTTTTTTTTGGGTTTCTGAATCTGATTTTTTAGAGACCA